>NW_017802591.1:507636-586493 GCF_001625305.1 Branchiostoma belcheri
GTCCGGGATGATGCACGTCTTTTTATTTTTACCGTAGCTGTTTTGATATTGGAGTAAATGCTTATTTTCGAAACATCCCCATTTCTTTGAAATGGTTTCGTCCGTTTATGCAACTGTTACTGCGCTAATGACGACCAGTCGCGCTGTCCTGATACACCGCGAATGTGCGAGTGTTCCCTGTAGACAGTCCCGGGAGTCATTTTTTTGCACATTCCAGGAGCCAAACCAAAATACGTTCATGAACCGAGTCCAAAAAACCGAAACGTGAAAATCGGATGATCGGACCTGATGTACATTTCTCTTTCTATAGATTGTACACACAATACACACATCTTTAGATAATCTGGCCATGGCAGGTTAAAAAAAAAGTAACCCTGAATCATACTAGATTAGCGTAAATGCATGTTAATGCGTTCAAAACAAGAAAAAAATTGTTTCCGGGTATTAATCTCTTGAATCACGGCGCTGAATATTGACGCAAAAATACTAAGTATTTCGGGCATCGCGCGCCCTTCCCGCGTCACGTGTAGGCATCTCGCATCTCTGATTGGTTGTTGCGTCTTAAGATGACTGAGCCGACGCGCGTTTAAACAATTTTTCTTTGTTCGATTTATCACACTTCACAGAGAATTGTCGCCAATGGCTACTTCTTTTTGTTGCAATATATAATACTTCACGGAGAATTGTCGCCTATGGCTTCTTGTTCTAGTTACAATAGCTTTGTAATGTAGTTATAAAATAAATGTTGTAGTTATAATAGCTTTGTAATGTTGTAGTTACAATAGCTTTGTAATGTAGTTATAATGTTGTAGTTATGATAGCTTTGTAATGTTATAGTTTTGATATAGCTACAATAGATTTGTAATGTTGTAGTTTTGATGTAGTTACAAATTATAACTTTGTAATGTTGTAGTTATAGCTTTGTAATATTGTACAATGTAGTTATAATGTTGTTACAATAGCTTTGTATTGTTGTAGTTATAATGGTATAGTTAGAATAGCTTTGTAATGTTGTAGTTATAATGTTGTAGTCAGACACATGCAACAGTTATTATGCATACATGTATATCATTTGTAACTTAAAACAATCTACTTATATTAATAATTAATTGTTTAGCAAGTGTACTTAACATGCCATAGACATGCCATTGATATGGTCCTCAAATACAGTTAAGATGTCCATCATTTAAAAGCAGAACTGTTCAATTTAATGTCTGGGTAAAAAAATCATGACTTTTGGGGGACATTTTTGTTTCATGGTTTGGTGATATCTTCACAAAGTTAACAGTTACAGAACATTTGTGCAAGTACTCTTTTTGTTTTTCTCACATACATGTACACAGACGCACACACTGACACACAGACAGACAGACAAACGCACACACACACAAACACACACACTGACACACACATACACACACAGACTGTGTAAATGGACGTTGAAAAAGACGTTTACCAGGCACACATACAGAGTGTATTGAACCCTGCTACTCATCAACAGTTTGGTGTAATATTGCGCACAATTATTATTTATCCATGATACAAAATGCGGATTAAAAGTAAAATTCTATTCTTTTCTATTATCTTACAAACGGAATTCTTGTACCAAAGTAGACTCCACGATATCAGATTTCCAAAGTTGCGTATTTTAGCGTGAAAGTCTTGATAAAACCAACTTCCTCATTTCACATAAAAAAAAATTGGCAAGCCTGAACATGGGATTCTTCACCCATTTGGGTGTTATTGGGGCCTTCTACTACGTTTTGCTGTGCATCGCAGCACAACCACTTGTAAAAGGAAACATCAAAACTACCATAGAAATCCCCCCTATATTTGTGGTTCATATCTCACCTACATATGAGCGCCTGACCTGGGCCTCTAGCGGGGCCAAACCGGACAGTTGAAAACGCAATAACGTTTGAAGGTTAGGTTAAATGTTCTCTCATTTGTCACCTGTGTGGCAAATATTAACCACGTCTGCCGGTTCTAGCAGCACGGAGAAACCAATATCAGAGTCATAAAACGATCAGCGCGAACCCCGCTCGGTAACATGACTCTGTCGGCACAGGTAATAAGACCGGGGTACTTGGGCCACGTCTGCCGGGCTGATTTATGTCATGCGCACCGCGCGCGCCTGGACATTTTCACGCTAAGCTGGGCTTCTACATAAATCTTCATAACCCTAGTAATAATAAACCAATTTTCCCATCCTTGTGGGGTAATTGTGTCCTGCTGGAGTGGAATAAAGTGATATGTAGTTTATGTGAAAATTATATTGGACAATTGTTCAAGGCTATTGCGCATCCACTGAGCGAGACCTGTCTGATACCGCCGGCATATCAACTGGCCAGGTTCCGCTCTTAGTGTGCGGCGAGCGCGGGCTACAACTAGCGCATGGACCCACCAAGAAACTTTGACACATAAAATTTTATGAGGTTATCTATTATGTAAAGACCTGATTTTTCTATTCCGTCTATGACGCTAGTAAACCTCTAGTACAAATTTACCTGCAACCCCGCCCCCGGTTTCTCAACTTCTGTGAAAAGAACGTTTATTTTATTTGAACATTTATTCAAGAATATTCAGTCATTTACTCAGGAAATTTGTTTCTGCAGAGTTAATTTGGATAGAGTTCGGTAGTTTTCAGGAACGTGTGTGTTGTTTTTGGCACGAAACAAGTTTTTGCGAAGTGTTTGTGTCGGCAGCAGGTCCCAGGTGTTGTGTGGCCGAGATAACGGGCCGGCTGATATTGCCTCGCCCTGGGCACTGCCACCGCAGCCCGCCACAAGTCCCGCAATCCGTGTCACAGCTTCTGGGGATGTCAAATCATCAGGAGTATGGAGTATCGAACAAAAAACTCACTCCTGATTCAAATGTGTCAGAAAATTCTCTGACTTTTCAACTTTATTATTAATAAACCAACCAAAATATCAAATTTTCAACCGATTGAAAATCCCTAAATCCCCTGTGCGCCGCCGAAGTGACATGATGCGTGCTTTATGTAAGGAAAAGTTGAAAAATGCTCGGAATAACAAGTCACTTTTAATCAATGACTTGCATGGGCGGAGATTCTTATTTTCCGTTGGACAGTTTCCACCGTTTCTGGCACCATTGCTATGGTAACATTTACGATTTGCCTGCCCTCACGGTACAGACATGTTGACCTGAATCTGTGGTGTACAAGATCTCAGCCCACCTGCCAATCACCGGTTCAACTTCACTACACCCCGTCGGACCAAAATCAAAACCAGGGCAGCGATTTTCAAATACAAATCATTTCAATTATATCCAGAATCTATCTGCACTCATTGGTTACTTTCCAGTGTGGGGTACTGCGGATGGGACGTCTTGAATGCATTAGGGCAGACTCTGCCGGGAGCTGGAATCTCGCCTCCGCATGCAACGAATTCTGAGCTAAACACTGACAAATTTGAAGTTCATTGGCAGCAAAACAGAGTCTCAACGGGTTGGGTTGCTGCGGGCCATGTAGCGGCTCCAGTTGACGGCTGTGGCCACCTTCCCGCGCCCTGCCTCTGGCAGCAGGAGCCGGGATAGCTAACGTGGCTGCCACGGTGTCCATCATGCCTCTTATTTACTGCTCTTTCTCCCCTCACGTCGCCATTTTCATTTTATTCTCTAGTATTGTAAACTTCACATGTAAGATGATGAAAGCATTCTGCAATCTGAGATATAACTACACGAATAAGATATATATACACCATGGTGCCAGAACTTTCCACACGACATAAAAATTCGTTCATAAAAGAAATGCGTGCTGTCAATACTATATAAACGCAGAGGAAATTCTCCCACCCTTGTCTGTTAAGCCGCAATCGCAGTAGTTTATATTTCCCCCCGTTCTGACGACTTTGTGACATGAGTGAATTTCTCTCCAGTCCCATCCAGTACGGATGATATATTGGGCCGCCATGTAACAGTTTATCTGGGATTGACACGGAGATAAGATCGCCTGTTGCTACCTCTCCTCGCCCGCCAGGGCTCCCGCTGTGTGTGAATGGCCCCATATGGACAACCAGCCAGATAGCGCCGACCCGCAACAAACTCTGCCCGAAAACATCGCTTTCCCAACTTCTTCCTTTGTCGTTTTTTTTTTCTTCCTTCCCGTGTTTCCTGCAGTTGGGCAGCAGTGTTTTTCCTTGGCTCATGATTTTCGTTAGAAATGGCTGGTGGTAAGTGAGAGTAAGTCACTTGGGAGAACTACGATACTGATAGCACATATGATATACCCGGTACTTCAAAAGATGGCTTGATCTAAAACTTTCTACAAAAAATCATTTGCCATATCAAAAGCATATTCCCTGACTAAGTGTAAGCGCTAATTTCTGTTAACGTTGTAAATGAATCGTCAGGTCTACGCCTGTGTTTTGATGTTTAGTGTGACGAAAATGCGGCCCACAAAGTGTGGACAGACAATTTCACCTAAAAGGTATCTTTTCTTAAACAACCAACGTGTCAGTCCTGGTTTCCTAGCCACTGAGTTAAGATTATAGTGGCAGTTTCGTTTTAGAGTAAAAATCCACAACTTATCAATGCAATACATTTAATGGTTGAGGGTAGTACCCGTACCGTTACACGTTCAACTTAACTGGCGATATCGGTACAAGCATACGGCAAAGGAAGAGCTCTTTATGATCTGAAAATGACCACAGATACACTGTTTGTTATACCAACTCATCATCATCATCCTTGCACAAAAACCAGTACACTTTCGCTTCTTTGTCACGCTGAAAACATTTTACTTATAATTTGACGCTGATGTACATTGAAAAAAAAAATAACAATCGTCATTTTTTTTGTTCTGAACGCCAGGTTTAACAATGCTCGTTTTGAGGCAGGGGACGTCCCGTTTTCACCGTGTTACAGACTAACAAAGCGCCCGAAACGCTGGAAACACTTGGGCGTGGACAATGACAATTTCACGACCCATAGACAGCATTAGGCGGCATTGTACTAGTTCAACTGGGAATATAGCCGTTTAACACTGACTAGAGCGCCAGCAAGAAGCGGGACGGCACGACAGTATCTTTAAATACAGAACACAAACCTTTGTTTCAACTACTTGTGTAGGCATATGCCAAGTAAAGCTATTTTACAATTTACAGCATACATTTCATATCGAAATAGAATGAAAACTATTTGCAAATTTATCTTATAATCTGACGATACGGCAGATCAGTTCCCTACTAAACGCCGTTTCACGACTAGGGCAGTTGCAATACAGAAATTTCGAAGCAATTCATGTAACGTATAACCAGTACCATACAGGTCCGAAACATGAAGCCGAAACAACGGCATATTTATACACATTCCTACAATATTAAGTCGGTGACAGTCTGTGTTATTAGGCATGACAGTGCGCCCGGCGGTGTGGGGACATGTGTAAATGTTTTCGGAAAGGTTTTTCAGACTCCCTGTCGGGAGAACTTCGGCTGCCTGCTTCCGGAACTAGACGCAGTTTTGACCCCTGCCTCCGGACTAGAAGGAAAAGTCTCAATCCTACATATACACTTCGCAAAGCTACGTACAACTATCAAGAGAAACTTAACTGCAAAAATCCTACTTCTTAGATTTTAAAACCGACCTGTTACCGTCTGTAAACCTGTCTTATTTTACGTCTTGCGTTCACCAATAAGTCAGGAATTGTTGGGAAGATCAAGACATCAACAGAACAATATAGACTTAAACACAGAACATAAAAAACGTACTTATAAAGTTGATAAATATGAATAGCGATCATCTGTTGACTTTCGAAATAAAAACCAAAGTCTAACCCCAGGTTTCCAACTTTTCCTAACCTCACGCGCGCGTTTGTGTGTGTGCGCGGACATGTACGCGTACACAGGTATTTGTCAGTTAACCACAGAAATGTACACTCACAGACAGTAGTGTATACTAGTAATAATATGAGTGAGTTAAAGTGGTATGAAAGGTACCTGACTTTAAAGGATGGGTGGAAAGAGGAGAGACTGGTTGGTAGTTAATAATGACCACAGAAGACCGTTTGAAATGCTGTATTTCTCAGACACAGTTGTGGGAATCTGTACGCACACTTGAAGGAAATTATTGCTTTGTCGGACATTTTTCTGACTGTATACTATACATGTATCATACCAACACCTAACTACTGGTTTGCGATATCGCCTGGTTTTATTATACGTCGATTTTCCCATTTCCTGGATTGTCATTTTTAGGTATAGTTACAGATTTATTAATATATGGCAGAATGGTACACTTACATAGACAACTTCGCCATCTATGACGATGTCTCTTAGATTCTGATGATAAAGGAACAGAATTTCGAACTGATATCGCTCAATAAGTGCCGAGGGGTGTTCTGCCGGTTTAAAAAAAAACAATAATAATAAAAAAGAAGGAAAACTAGACGAGAGAAAAAAAGAGTTATCTTAACTATTTTTTTTAACTTTTCGACATTACTGAGACATAGGCATAGGAAAGATTTTAATTCAGGTATAAATTTCAAATAATAAAGAAAACTAGACAGGAGAAACAAGGATTCTTAAGTATTGTCTTTTTTAATAACTTTTCCAATTGTTTGGAGGAAAGGAGACAGAAAAAGGATGTGTCACGCTGCCCACGACAGGTTTCTGTCCAAGTGCTTCCATCAACCCACACCTGCCAACTTGACGCATAAAATAGAATAAGGACATAAAGGGGAGAACAGGGTCTTTTGCCTGCGTTTTTTCCTGCCTTTTCCCTTGGGAACCGTTGGTACAACAAACTGTACATACATCGGTCATGTACATGTGTTGGTACGGTGTGCTCTGTGGGACGGTAGGCTGCGGTAGGGTGCCGCCCCACAGGTAGGGCCCATCCCGGGCGGGGGGACAACTCACTCCGCTGCGCTGCGCCAGGCAACCCGTGCTGGGACGGAAAAATCCCCCAACTCTATTCTTGTGTAAATCAAGTATTGTATCCGTGTTCATGAGAGAGAATGGCTGGAAATGAGTCTCTCTTCTTCTGATCCAATATTTTGATAGTTTTTGTGTCCACGGAAAGGTTGCTGAAGAGAAGTTTAGTATAGCCGGGTATGGGTGGACTGCCCGTAACATGGGATAATGACGGCAAATCTCTCCTCTTACTACCGCAAATTACGCTTAATCTGACACCAGACAAATCAGCATCCCTGCCCACTGGGGATTCCGTGTGGGGGTTTTCGAGCAGACCGTACGGACTGATCAACCGGGCGGCACAACTGTCGGTAAAGGCGGCGCCTCGTACCACAGAATATCGGCACCGCGAACAACATAGCTATAGCCTAAGGTACCGTAAAGCACGTAAAGAAGGTACTAAAAATCAAGGGATCGCATATTTGTACCTACGGACCATTACCGAAATACAAACCCTTCGAAAAGGAAGACAAGTTGAAACACGCCCCTTTTCTGCAACTTGATCATACTTTCCTCAATTTGATAGTCGATTGTATGAAAACTAGTTCATAGAAATGTACATGTACTACTCAAGATTCAAAAGCTAAATATTCCTAGTTAGTAATATTTAATTATATTAAGTCTGTATAGAAGGAAGGATGATGTGTCCCTTGATAATATACACCTTGCAGTGGTCCAAATTATGTTACTTGTGATTTGGGTGCGGTTAGAAAAAGTCGCCTGTCTTGATTCTATAGCCAGAAAATTCTAAGTTTAGACTGAATAGTCGCTAGCTGCCACCATGCCAACTCCACTGTACTTGGTTGCACGAAGACCTTGTGTATGATAATCTCTAAGCAGATCTTTTGGTGGTTGCAAAGACAGTATCAAATTGGCCCGGCAGTGCCATTTCCCAGGCAATTGCCGTCTGTTTAGCTGGCGAAAAATGATACCAGTACAGAGAAGAAAGTTTGATAAAAATGTCTAGAAACACGTCGAAGCCAATATAATGCCAAAACCTCTGCTTGGTCGGTATGTTTGTAAACGTTCGTGCTCGGGACAGCCTACATGTATGTCTTGTATGTTGTAAATCTTTCCCGAGACAATAGCGACCCCAGGCTTTATCAACAGTCGGGATAGCGCGCGTGGTTATTGCCCTTGATGAAAATCTTGGGAAAACATTTAGCTTTGCGTAGGAAGGTGGGCTAAGAAAATAACTCGTTTCTCGGCCCGCCCACAAGAGCAGGTGCGGACCGAGGACAGCCCGCTCCGTTACCGGGCAGTCTCCTTCCCGTTACTCCCTGTGTGTACTTTCGGGTGTCGTAACAAGATCGAACTCGAGATTGCAGAGAGGTACAACAGCCCCGCCTTCATACTGCCGTCTGACTCTCCCGACAACACAAGTCTTCCACAGAAACTAGAAAATGTCGGCTGTACAAGCTATTGCCATGTGTGCTCACGTAGATAGAAAGAAAACAAACATTGGCAGGTCGGGACCAACGTCCGCCGCACTTCTGTTCAACCACACTATGTGTAAAGCCGGACAACAAAACGGCGTCAACTCCACAACCACCTCAGCACAAAACCAACGCTTTATGCCATTCTACAGACACGTATTCAAGAGAAAACTTCACAGAACATTTGGACGAGGTTTTTACATACTTGATCTGTTTAAGCCCTAAAGCTGTACCCGTTTGGGAATAGGTTGTGTTCACTCTAGGGGATATTATGTTATGATATTCTCATTACATGCCCCATGGAAAGTGACGCCTACTGTTTGAATTTCTATTCCCAGGCGAGCCAATATTCATGTGTGAAAACTGTTGTATAATGTACTCCCCGGCCATTGGGACTTCATCGGGACTTTATTGTATACGGTTAAAGGCACTGGACCGTTTCAGGGCTTTGTATCCAAGCTTGAGGTGGGGTTGGGGAGGTACAGAACCCGCTACACCAAATCCACACGGCACCGGTATGCCGCTAGTGGGACAGGTAGCCTCCCGCCAGGGCCAGGGGGACTTAGATGGGGGATAGAGAGGACTAGTCCGTACTTCTGACTAGCCATCTTATGTGTCATATACATTCAATGAATATCTAATTAGTGTTAACATTAACACTGAAATTATTGAATCATTTCTATACCACATTCAGTTAAAAACATATGAATGTTGTACTCACTTTTCGTAATCTGACTTGCAGTATAGTTTTCTTTCCTTGACATAACAGGACCTGGCTAGCCGCTGCCCGCACACAGCACACTGCAGACACTTCTCGTGCCAGCAGTTGTCCCCGACTTTTAGAAGAAAACGGTCGGCGATTGGCTTCTGACACCCGGCGCACATCTCCTGTTTGGCGGCAGTGCCTGAGGGGTTGCCAGACCCGGGACCTGGGAACAACATGGCAGGACAGTAGCTTTGTCAGGACATTCTCTGGCCTCGGGCAGACATCATTCGTCAAGTTACAGATCGCTGGTTCAAATAACAGCTTAGCGCTACGGCGCTGTTAGCAACAGCCTCCCCGTAGCCGAGGTTTAGTTTTCCATTATTCTCCTGACTCCAGAAGACGGGAGGGCGGCAGGCCTTGTCCGGGACGTGGCCACCACTGCTGTCCCCTGGCGACCTTCACACCACACACGGCCTAGTCTGGCGTACCAGCTGTCTCATACAAACTACCAACCAGTTTTAACAACTAGAAATATACTTCTGAAGTGTTTTACAGAGTTGCAGAAAGTTTTCTCTTTTGCAGTTCTTCTGTTTATCATACAATATCACCTTTAGAAATATTGTCCACAGAAAGTTGCCGTGCACAGTATATATGAGATATGTATCAGGTAATGTAGACGTAGCCTGCACATGATAAAGTTTACATATGCTTTGGTTTTAGGACGATGTAACGCGGGGCTAGCAGGCAGTGAGGTACCGGGAACACTGGCCTACAAACCCGTATGTTGAAGCTGGGAGAACCGTGCCTGGGTCCAGTACCGCCCAGTTTGGAACCAGTAACATCTACTTCATAGCTCAATGGACAACAGTCTTCACATGCATTAAAAGGTTTTGTAAGGATAGGAATGTCTGCAGGACAATTTCAAAGGATACAGAAATATGGTTCGATGATGCCTGATTTGACACAGTGATGGCCCCTACCGGATATATATACAGGAAAACAACACATCAATGAACACCTGGTCGGGAGACCCACAGTCCGGCTAACAGAACCAAACGGTCTCCACTGTCCCTCTGTTACGTGTCCTCGGGAAGTCGTGTCTAAAAAGGCCCTGAGCGGCTGGATTAGTGTGTCTTATTTTCACATTTAGCGTCGTAGATTCAGTTACCTTTTGTTAGATAAATGTTGCCTTTCGCTAAGCGTGGAGAAACGTAAACCCTTGTTTGAAGACCGAGCACAGACACACACGGACAGGCGTGAACCGGACGTCAGGCCACGTAGTGTGGTATCGCTTGTCTACTCACAGATTGTATCAAAAATTAAGGTCAGGTTGTAACGGGAAAATGTGCGAATGAAGAATTTATCTGTAACCGTGAAGGAATTGGTTTCCTTACCCAGAAAGTCGCCCATGTTGCCGTTATTGTCCAGCTCTGCTCCACCGTTGACAGTAGGCGTGAGTTTGAGTTCTTCCATCGCGACCTGTTGCCTGGCACACACAGGGAAGCAGAACGGTTTATAAGGACACGCTTGTTGCTGGGAATTTGCACGGTGGGGACCCCGTAAATCGGACCGGATCCCCAGGCTGACATGCTGCGCTGGCTTAGCCCGGCCTGATACCGCTGCAGTCGGCACACATTTCCTCTGCACAACTCTCGTAATACGTCTACAAATCCTCGGTCTTTAATAGCTGGTCTACTGCCCCATACACAGAGCAGTCGAGAAGGAAAATTTCTTGTCGTATTTCAAAAGTTTACCCTATGCATTATAAATCACTGTGAATACTGCTGATATAATTATGATGTATACAAATATACTTGAAGATATACAGTGCTAACAACTAAGCTGCTTGTGTATAATATGATCGGGAAATTTTGTTATTAATATAACATCATTGCTTAGGTCCGTCCCCCTCCCTACGACTTAAGTTAAGGCGCGCTCTTGACATTTCACCCCGTGTCTCCGACTACATAATCACCGCTACAAGAACCCACTTGATCCGTACAGCAGGGCAGGATCCCGACCCTGATCGTACTCTCAGATCTAACAGTCGGCTTACCTGACAGACAGACGCACGGCACTCCCCGGGACAGGACGGTAGCTCGTACGGTACGACAGGCCTGAACTTACTCCTGCACGCCGAGTGCCCAGAACTACAACAACCCCCCCCGGCGGACCCAATCACGTGGCCCGGTAGGGTTGGAAAGTAGGCGGACCACTGTCAATCACCACGCCAGCAGAATTTATGAGTCGACACGTTCTCGGTTCTACGGAGCGTTAGAGACCGTGTGCCTGCGGGGCACGGAACCAGGCAAGTGAGGCTGGAGTCTGTGAGTTTATCCCTCCTTCAGCCTCGCCGATTCCAGGCTATTCACGGGTTAAGGGTCAAGAAGTGTGTACCCTTGTTGTCCAATAAACATCCGAGAAGCAGATCATCTGATTACGTCCAACCTGGCAGCGTTTGCACCACTAGTTCTCTCCTGTTCTTTGTGCCGATATTTTCCTGTATATCTCAGGGACCGGGACAGAACCAGAACCAGACAGAGAGTTGACTTTACCAGACTGTAGTAGTATATATACCGCGGTACGTTCAGCTCTGGGGCTGTAAAATGTGCCGTTATCACAAAACGTTATCGGACGCGTTGGGCCAACGTGGTCAAACTAGCAGTTTGATTGGGTAAATACCGGCATATCAGTTACAGAAACAAACCATCACTCACACAGAGGGCCGGAATAGAGAGCTGTTCGGGGGAAAGGGTTGTTTTTAAGGCGGAAATAACAACGACTAAATTTTATCGATGTTCTTACAAATCAAGTCTTTTGTCAACATCAATATTTTATTGATGCATATGGTCTTGCATCACGGATGGTACATGTTAGTAGTCTGGTACCACGGCTCATTGATGTGGCATGTGTTAGTACACCTGTACCACTGTCCGATAAGGGTACAGAACATGTGTGAATCACTGTCCACGAATGGTACTTGTGTGTTGATAGCATGGTACCATCATCCACAGATGGTACAAGTGGGTTTTATAGTAGTAAGGTACATTTGTATAACTGTCGACTGATGGTACATTTGTGTCAATAGACAGGTACCACTATCACATGACCCTCACATGCATGTCAGTGGTCCTTTACTGTTGTCCTCTGATACTTGTGTATCACTAGTCTAGTACCAGGGTCTACTGATGGTATATATGGGCCAATGTATGTACATGTATGTCAGTACCATCGTACCATTGTTCGATGATGGTACCTGTATCTGTCAATAGTCTGGTACCACTGTCCTATTGTGTCTTTAATCTGGCACCACTGTCCGATGGTATATGTGTGTCCAAAGTCTGGTACCGCTGTCTTCCACTGTTCGATGACGGTACACGTGTGTTCGAAGTCTGCTACCTGAAGGCCCGACGATGGTACCTGTGCGTCTTTAACCTGGTACCACTGCCTGACAAAGGTACCATGACAATGCGTCTTTAACCCGGTATCACTGCCTGACGATGGTACCATGACAATGCGTCTTTAACCTGGTACCACTGCCTGACGATGGTACATAATGCGTCTTTAACCCGGAACCACTGCATGACGATGGTACATAATGCGTCTTTAACCCGGTACTACTGTCCGATGATGGTACATAATGCGTCTTTAACCCGGTACCACTGTCCGATGATGGTACATGTACGTCTAATCTGGCACCATTGTCCATTGATGGTACACGTGAGTCCATAGTATAGGCATTACTGTTGTTCCTTTAATCCTGCGTGCAATGATTCATGTATTACAAACGACACGGCGATGTGGTTATTTATATATACAGCACCAGAACGTGCATGTCCTCTCCACGGCAGCGATGGTATCACCGTAAGCCCCTCCTCCGACATAGCCCGGCGTTTGTTTGCCTATCAGACAGCCCCGTGCCGGCACTTTGTAACCGCCTATCTCGGTGTTTGTCAACTCGGCCTGTCGTAACCAGATAAGCCTCCAGCAGTGTTTGTTTCTCTCAGGCCAACAACTGCCGTGGATTGGTTGTCTGCATTGACGTCGCCATGACTGGGGTGTGAGTGTGCGAGCAGGTAGGACCGAGCTAACTTCAGAACGGGGGTGCGGAACTGTGATTTGGAAGACTTTATTATTTAGTACATTTATTTAGTGCTTAATTTTTACGTGAAAAGAAAACGTGTTAGAGTACAAATCCTGTTGATCGTATAATGGGATAGAAGGGGTGTTAGAGCCCATTTTTGTACCATAAAGAGAATTGATAATTCTGGTAAAGATGCGTCACATGTACAATTAGTACATGTCAATGCAGTTACCACGCTTTTTTACGAAGACAATTCTTTTGGTACTACAAAATGGTATGAATAACTTATAACTAATTTGGACTAAGGGCAAAACAGCCCCTCTACATTTATATCTGGTTATAGCATGCAATACTTAAAGATCAGATCGGAATGTATTCTTGACGCTGTTGACAAGATCTTTTTTTCCATTCAAGTACAAAATATCATGTAGTGGGACACTTATTTAGATCTCCCTTGTTCATTACTACTACATGAGAGAGAAAATGAACCAGAATGCCAACAGGATGAAAATTACATTCTAAAATTCTCACTACATCCCAAATATTTTTGCTCAGTCTTTTGGCAGAATCGAATGTTTTGAGCATGCTGAAAACTTTCCAGGTGAATTCCAAGTGGAAATACTAGTATTGAAGGTCATTCAAAGTGTATTCTAACTGCGGTATGACTGTATTCCGAATATTCCTACAGCATTCCAACAGCATCGAAACATTCTGATCGCATTGAAGAGAGAAGCGAAATGGGCCTGGAATATATTTGGAATACACCCCGACTTTTGAAGAATGCACATGGAATAGCCAGGACTATACAGGAAAATTTTATTCGGGTGGCATTCCGGCTCACCCCACCTCTCAGTACGTGTGAACTAACTAGGGTTTCCCGAATGTTGCGCGATTTTATTAATTCTTCATTCTGTCTGCTTCTTCTTGATTCGTGCTCTTTCGGAATAAATGTGAATGTTCCCTTACTTTTATGAACTATAAATGTAAGGGATCATGGCGCTGTCACTGCGTCTTGCAGTTGAGAAAAGCGGCTCTATTATTAAAGAAGTGCGGATTCTTTCATAGGACTTACCTCCTCTTTAACCTGTGAGAGGCCTGCAGCTGCTTCGCTGTTACACCTGCAGCACATCACGAAGCTGCTAGGTGGCTATATAGAGAGTTATTAAACTACCCTAAGTATGCCTGTTCCTTCAAACAAATAAAAATGGAATTTCTACTAATGTTTAGTTATCTCGTTCACAAAATACTCAAACCATCACGTTTATAAACCAACCAACACGAAAGTATACATAGCCCGCTGCAGTACCTTAGAAAAACGCCAGGTGAACCATTTTTGAACTTGACCTTCATTTCCACAGCCGCAATAAACCTACCAAGTATAATGAAAATCCATCCACAGCTTCTCGAGTTATGCTGGTAACACACAGACCCTGAACCACAGCCACTCCGCCATGACACAACTGAAAACATAACCTTCTTGGCGGTAAGGTAATCACAAGTTGTTTGGCGAAGGAAATTCTGAGGAACGGGAGACAGTCGATGGTAAGTATACGCTCCAATAGCTTCATTGGGTTCACGGTTGGTAAATCAATGGGCACTAGAGCCGAGTTCTGAACAACACAGCCAGTCATTATGATACAACCTGGAGAAGGCAGCATAATGACTACTGAAACGTTAGCAGAATGATTACTGAAACGTTAGCAGAATGACTACTGAAACGTTAGCAGAATGACTACTGAAACGTTAGCAGAATGACTGCTGAAACGTTAGCAGAATGACTACTGAAACGTTAGCAGAATGACTGCTGAAACGTTAGCAGAATGACTACTGAAACGTTAGCAGAATGACTACTGAAACGTTAGCAGAATGACTACTGAAACGTTAGCAGAATGATTACTGAAACGTTAGCAGAATGACTACTGAAACGTTAGCAGAATGACTACTGAAACGTTAGCAGAATGACTACTGAAACGTTAGCAGAATGACTACTGAAACGTTAGCAGAATGACTACTGAAACGTTAGCAGAATGACTACTGAAACGTTAGCAGAATGACTACTGAAACGTTAGCAGGATGACTACTGAAACGTTAGCAGAATGACTACTGAAACGTTAGCAGAATGACTACTGAAACGTTAGCAGCATGACTACTGAAACGTTAGAAGGTAAGACGAATTTGTCGGTGAGGCGAATCTTTACGTCGATCAAGAACTTCAGCATCCATTGACGATATAACCTTCAAGTTAGCCTATCAACTCGGCCAGGGTTTTGCAGAAATTTATCTGTGTTATGATACGGTAGTTCCTTATTTCAACCGTGTATTACCGACTATTGTACCCTATGTTGAAGTTGCCTCATACTTTAACTTTGCCCAGTACGTAATTATCTATTCTGGACATTTGTATATTCTGATGAGTATATAGAGGTAAGTTCTTTCTCCGGCCTGTCAGAGGATTTCTAAGTGCGTGAATTGAAGAAGAGACGGGTTTGGGGGTCGGGAGTTCTGAAGAAAGGTATTTATATAAGAAACCTGGCAGAGATGTGCGTAGATTGTTGGCATGTACATGCTTTCCTGGTGTAACGTCATCTCTGTATAATGCAGTTTTAGTGACTTCGTCAGTATAGCTCTTCTTTCTAGTCAAATATTGAGGAAGGAGTTTGAATAGGACGGTTTCGGGGTTCCTACAATCCCCTCGGCTGTAGCCTGAAGGTTAGCGGAGCTTAGTTAACATTCCTGTGGTGACGCGCACGGTGTGCCCCGTCAAGCGAACACACACACTTCTCCCAGCTCCGACCCTCCCCCTGCTACCATCCAGCGGGCGAGCTTTCACGTGTCTGTGGGGATTTGTGGGGATGGATCGTGTTATTGGCTTCTGGTGGACAAAGAAAATCATAAGCGCAGAATCAAATGCAAAACGAACGATGAGTTGAGTTCTACTGTGAGCCGACTTCAACACGTCCTACCTTCAAGGACATGTACAAGTATCAGTGGCTGATATATATTCTCCTGCACATGTTGCTAATCATTATAATGTAGCTAATGTGGATTTGTTAGAGGCATCCAAAGCAATTTGAGGCAGTAGAACTGGATTTTGAGGCTATTTGTTCCAATACGTTAAATCAACACTGCCGAATTAACATACTGATATCTGTGAGACTAAAAAACAACAACAAATAAACAAACAACCAAAAAAACAATGGCACTAGCGGAACATGGTTGGTAAGCTGGTTCTAGCTTTTATTGATGGCACAAAAATTAAGAGAAATCCTCTTGTAGCCCTTCAAGTATGACGACACAAATGTGCTACAAAAAAACAATATCAGACAAAGACAAAATGTCATTATCAGACAAATATTAATCATCCAAATCTCATCCAGAACATTTCTTGTTTTGCTACCATAAAATTGCTCTGGATGCCTTTAACGGATGACTTAATTGTTGATGTTGGCATAATTTTGTAATTATATTTTACTTGAGCTAGGTTCCTTCATAAACTGGAATACTAAAGGAATTCAACCATTCCCCGTAATCTTGTCGTTGTTAAAATCATTCTGAATCTATCCCGAAATTTTTTTGCACGAAAAATTAAAATGTTCTGTTTTATTTTAGAAATATTCGTCCTAATGTTACATAACGCAGCTTTAAATCGTTCAGCAAACACAAGGAGCTCGTTCATTGACCTTGTCACTGGCGGTGGAAATCTTGAGTCTGTCAGACCGTCTTTCACTACGGTGTGTGTGTGTGTGTGTGTGCATGAGTGTGTGTTTGTGTGTGTGTGTGCGTGAGTTTGTGTGTGTGTGCATGAGTGTGTGTGTGTGCGTGAGTTTATGTGTTTGTGTGTCTGTATGTGTTTGTGTGTATGTGTGTGCGTGCGTGTGAGTTTGTGTGTGTGTGCGTGTGTGTGTGTGAGAGAGAGTTTGTGTGTGTGTGTGTGTGTATGTGTGTGTGTGTGTGTGTGTGTGTGTGTGTGTGTGTGTGTGTGTGTGTGTGTGTGTGTGTGTGTGTGTGTGTGTGTGCGTGATCACTACTAGAAGAATCCATCCACACCCATATACATGTACAGAGAAAGTATTGCGTATTGCTGCATCCATCATTCGATAATTCTACTTATTTATATTACTATTTCATTGCTGTGCACGTGATAGGGCCTTGTGTGTCAGGCCGCACCATGGCGCTAAAATACACCGAACCACACTGATCCTTATATAATACTAGTTCAGACATTGGTGCGAAGGTTTTTAAACAAAATATCTTCATGAATTGAAAAGGTACATTTACATCAATATGCCCACGGCGTTTGCCTTTATAAAGTTTACCATCAAGTTCCTTATTAATTTCCGACGACGTTTGTGCACAAAGTATTTCTGACGGCCCTTCAGAACTCGTTCCTTCCGTGCTGGTTATGAGACGCCGCGGCTGGTTTATGTAGCGTCTGTGCAGGTCACGGTTTACCGAGCATCGTTCTGCTGTGTGAGGCTGGAAAATATGATAATAATAACTTTATTGCACAACGATTATACAGCGTATCTACTGGTACATAACTACAATTTCATAAGGTTTACCTACCTTATACAAGAGAGTGTGTGGCTAGTATGGGGTGGGGATTAGCCTCCATAGCATGCCAAAAACTGGGGGTTTGGGGGTCTTCTATGGGGTCTTTGGGATCTTTTATGTGCTATTTTCTGATTGTATATAGACGACATAGCCGGCCCGTTTTTTGGGCTAATCAGAAAACAGCCGAAGACCACCAAACCCCGAGTTCTATAAGCCTGCTACGGAGGCTAGGTGGGGATGAGCTTTTAGAAGCATTGGAGGAATTTCTAACGCCTAGGCAATCTATTTAATACATGTATCCCTATGTATACCATGTAGGGGTGGTCACAAGTCATTATGTACTTTTCATAGGGAAATACTATGTTGTCCAGAGCTAATTGAACACAAATGTCACTTTTGATTGTATGTGGTATATATCTGGATACACATAATTCACTATACACTCGGCTATGGTCTACGATTTATCTCAATGGACTTGAATAGCAAATTTAAGTACATAATGACGCAATGGCATGTGACAACCTCTCCATGGTGTACATGGGAAAATATAGCAAAGAATGTGTAGAGATTAGAAATTCTAGAATATTCCACACTGTTGTGTTAGAGTCTTGTGGAACTATAGTTATGTCCCGGTAGATCCCACGCTTTTAAAAATGTTGTACCATGTACTGAATTGCTATGTAATAAAGTTTATTTATTTTTTGGTGTTGTTTACCACCATGTCTAGCGAGCAAATGCATGATTTTCACGACTATCCATCTCTTCAGACGGGCTCTTTGGCCGCAAAGATTTCTCTGTAGAAGAAGAAAAAAGTACCGGTTAAGAAGTCAACTTTATTCATTTTATCAAGATTTACCACATTTGTGGAAGGGTTGACATAACAGGTGACTATAATCCAGTCTTCAAGATGTCAAACCTGAGACCAGACTATAAGGTTTGAACCACTCACACTGGAAAGGTCCCCTACTACTAGTACTCTTTTCAACAAGTGTGGCTCTCGGCTTTACGTCCAATACGAGAGGACGTACATAGCCGAAGCTAGGTACTCATTTGCACCTGAGTGAAGTAAGGAAAGTCGTGTAAAGTGCCTTTCCCAAGGGCACAAGATAGGTGACATAGCAGGATTTGAACCTTGGACCTTTTAGCCTGGCGGCTGGTGCTTTGGGTTCTCGAGCTGGTGGCCCGGGTTCGATTCCCGGGAGCCAGGGGTTTTCACCCCTAGTTGTTTCACGACCAGTCTTGTAAAGCCCTGAAATTACAGAGGTTATAGGACAGAAATCTTTGACTTGAGTTTAAAACAATGTGCAAGTACAAACCTCAACTAATCCTTGCTTCCACACAGGGCGAAATAACTTGATGACAAACAAGAAATCCAAAATTTAAGACCTCCGGTAAGTATCTAGAGTTTTTGTTGATTTATTGGCACAACCAACAAGATTGTCTCACGAACTAAATTTAGTAAACCCTTACCAAAGACAAATACAGACATTTTATAACTATGTAACAATATAATTATGTCTGGACCTGACTCCATATATACCTACTTAGGCCAATATATAGTGATTGAGAATTAATTGAAAGTTTATTGCAAATTCATGCCCGAGGGCTAATTGCAAGAACATGCTAACAACAAATAAACAGTAAAAATGATAATAAGTAATGCTAATGCTACTTTAGTAATGCTACATGCTACTTTAATATATTCTAATGCTACTTTAGTAATGCTACATGCTACTTTACTAATGCTACATGTCCCTAATATATATGTAAACAGGCAGAAACGTTCAACGTACCTTATGTCAATACGACATTTATGTTCATATACCTGTAGTAATAGTTTTAGTATAGACTAGTATTGGTTGCCGTTACCGTAGCCATACATACCGTGAACTGTCGAGCAATAAAGTTCGTTCATACATATGTCACATGTTTGAGTAGTCATATCATAAAACGCAACAGATTTATAGAATTTCCTCATTAATAATGCACATCCTGATTACATACATGTAATTGTGATTCAATTATGGTGAACATCGTCTCTTTACGGAGTGGAGTGAATCACCAACGTCACATAGTATGATATCTGTTTCAATATAGCCGGTATAACCGCCCTTTGGCGTAAACACCAGCTTCGCAGGCACGCGGCGCGGTGGCAGCTGGCTACATTACACCGAACGACTTGTTACACATAGCCGTTTAATATCTAACCCTTAACATTTTCTAAAGCTATCTAATGACAATGCCCCTACTGTACTTGGTAGCAGCGAGTTACACTCTGCAATAATTCTAGGAAAGAATGAGTTTTTGAGCACCTCAACCCTTGGTTGATAACTCTGGTATTTGAATATGCATCACACATGTAGTGTGTGACTTGTATCATCGCACACTACACCGGGGCATGCCTCTACTTCTTCTCAAAAGGTATGGTGGGTTCTTTAACGTGCGTGGGGTGTGGCTCTCCTCAGACAACGGACTTTTGAGGAACAATGCTGAATATTCAATACCATATTAGTGAAGTATGGAGTAAGTCGTGAAATATGCCTTTCCCAAAGAACAACATTGGGGCGTGGTAAGGGGATTAGAACCCATGATCTTTGGGTTTTGAGCCCAAAATCTAACAATTATGACACACACAGAGAGTGCACAATCCACCAACACTTATTCAACTAACTTCGTGATCACCTGCAGCATGTTATTTGCGGTCACAGCTCAGAATTGAGACTTTATTCGAATTACCATTTGCGTTGGGTCTCCATGCACAGCTATACGGTACATTTGAGTCGGTATTTTTTTCCTGGACAAGGCACAACCATTTCAAACCTGTAAGATTTGAAATTAGCGAAATCAGAACAGAAAATAGTCTCAATGTTTTCACTTGTTTTCTCCTTGGGCACGCAACTGTTGAATTTTCTCATAATCAGTATCACATTAGTGAAATTGTGATGTCTATGAAAGCGCTTTGTTGTAGGGTCGAAAATTACTACAAATGTACATAAATATCAATCTTATTTTTAATGAAAGATTGCACCATTAGAACCTTTTTTGGAACAATTCATTTTTTAAGTGTTGGTTGGTTGATTTACGTATGGTATTTGTACAAGTCTCTAAAAATCTATTTTTTTTTACTTTTTCTGTATTTGGACAAACTGACAGGAAAAAGCAAATCATAGAATACTCTATGAATTTAAATTCAAAACTTACAGAAAGGTTTTCTTCATCGAGTTTTTTTATAAAATGCCTTTCCGAGTGTTCGACAGTCTCCGTGATATTTTGATAAACATCAAATACTTAATACCCCCCTCCTCGAGCTCATACTAGAGGAGGAATGAACTTGAATGCCGTCTGAATGAAAAGTATTTGTATATTTGTGCATTCCAGAAATTCTTACTACCGTATGATTCCAAATATTTTTGCCCATTCTTGTGATTGTCCTGAATTGTTTTGTTCATGCGCAAAATTTTCGAGGTGAATTCGAAGTGGAAAAAAATATTGAACGGCACTTAGCTGCCACAATTGCAACAACATAAACGTACAATAAAGTCCTTTCACTCATTCATTCAAGAATTATTTTTTAGTTATCATGGGGACAAGCAAACCAAATAAACTACATTGCACATTGAAAGGATGTTGCCAGGGGACGATAAATGCAATCAAATAAGTCGACAAAGTTTTTTGTACAAAAGTCATAAACATATATTCATCTCTTTATAAATAAACTGTACATGCACTCTTCGCACCAAGCAAATAGAAATTTTCATACCTCCTTGAAATATTTAGAGTTTTGGGTTTTCCCACTGGCTCCTGGGCAGCTTCTTGGACCTTTTGACCTAATTTCCTGTGTCTGACCTTTGTGGTTTGAGGTTAGGAAATCCTGGAGGTGGGGTCCTATGCGGTTGTCACTCAACTATTCACATTTTTCGTCTCAGTTCAATCCTGCCTGGGCTACCGAGAGACAATTCTATTCCGTTTCACTTGAAAGCAAAAAGGAATACAGTTTCACAGCCCCCTCCCCCCCTCTTAAATTATTCTCTAAGGCCACAGCAAGTAATTTTTATGGATGACATCAGCGCGCGCATTAATTTTCGCCTGATTTTGGAAAAAAAATAATAAATTTTGTTGCCTTCTGACAGTGGTCAACATGCCGAAAATGGGCAAAGATGTCTGTTGCCATGCCGGAATGTGGATGGCAGATAACTATGAAGAGAGGAGACAAGAAAAGACTCTGATTTAATGTTTTATTCCTTACTTTGATGCAGTGATATGTGATGCTGGCTGTGTATATGTGATGTTCCCACTGAATCAAAACCATTTGTACAATGATTGAGTCAAAATTTTGAATTGTAGGAACCTTGTTTTTTTTGGGCCCGCCTTGTTTTTTTTTTCGCCCGCTCACATTAGATTTGGAATCAGCGAAGGATGTCATCCATAAAATTTATATGCTGTGGCCTAAGCGGATCTTTCTTTGGCATGTTGCAACCAACCGGCAATTACATAGTATCATAACAGTCAACAAAATTGGTCACCGAAACATCTGCTTGGAGATCACCCACAATGTACTTTGCTGCCTTTGACTTTCAATCATTACTCAATGAGTCCAGCCTAAAGTAACGTACATGTACATGTATTACTTATCTAGTTCACAATCAACCAATGACAACCAATCGACTCCACGAAAATGCATTTTTGTAGCCTGGTTGCCAAACATATTTTAGCTGCTGAGTCTCCTTTGCGGAGAGGGCAAAATAGACTCGGCAGCTGAAATACTTTGGTAACCAGACTAATAATTTGTCGATATGTTCACGTTGACTCTGCCTGCAGTCCCCCAGCGACCACCGCTCTGTTCACCAGATGTTCAGCCTGCTCCTGTCGTGTGGCCTGCCCCTCTCCCAGAGGGGAAATCAGTAAAGTATCTGAAGCGACAACAGTTGACGGTTGTACCCAACTGGCGGGATAATGTTACTGTCCGGGGGCCTTGAAGCTGCCTTCTCCTAAATGGAATCACTTGTCGTTTGGATTGCAGGTCGGATGGAAGCTGAGTTAAAACATACTGGCACTTCACCTGTAGTTGACCCAGCACGCCCCCTCTCAAAACAAGACCCTCCTCGTCATCGGGTCCGACTGGACCTTCGCCCCGAGTTGATTGTTGTCAGATGGCGGGCGTGTTAAGTGACGTTCCCTCGCAGCAGCCTCGGGCAACCGGGAAGAAACAACGCCATTGTTACGTTGATGAATTTTAGACATCCAGGTAAGCAACACTCAGAGACAATTCAAACTCTACTACTAGATGAATTGCGGAGATTACTTCCGGACGTTTCCAGTGAAATCCGGCACTCTTCTTCAGCGTCACTAAAATAAGCGTAGAGAACGTAGCTAGTGACTTACACAAAATCATGAAAATCTCTTGGTCATAATTTCTTGAGTTCTTTTCTTCCAAAAACGCCCCTGCGGTAACAAAACAAGAGTTCGGTGAGAGCTTTTGTAAATTTCTTGTTTTATCTTGTGCTTCTGTAAGTAAGGTTATAATTACATCCGTATTAATTCCATCGGCTTGATGAATAATTGAGTAGCAAATCTATTTATTCAAAAACACCTGTATGTGGTATATATAACAATACTTTACATGTAGAACCGCTATCTCACTATTGAACAATATCTAGTACTCTATGTAGGTTACAATTACTTAACGTTTGAGACCGCATTGTTAGCAGTAACACCCAGCTTCGGTGCACAGTGAACCAGTCAGAATTGTCCTGATGAAGATGACAGACGGTCATCGATAGTTTTTGATTTATTTATTTATTGGGATTTTCAGAAAGAAACTGGGAGGAGTCAGCAAACAGGATATACATGTAATCCTTTGACAAGGCTGACTCCTCCAAACAAATAATAAATAATAAAAACATGAGTATACAAAGTATGAAATATAAGAATAACAATAATAATAACAATGATAAAAAAAGGATAATGATAATGATGAAGTGGCTGTTGGTTGTCAATAAAGAACTTTGCTGCTCAAGGTTTTAATTAGTAAAATCTATTTTAATTCATGGTCTTCTCCACACAAATTATATACATTATCTGCGGGAAAATTCTATCCTTTGACAAAATTCAACTTAGGACATTTTATATCACTAATTATGCAAATGACTTCTACCAATACACATAAAATACACACTGACAATTTTCTTCAACGTTTGGGACACAACCCTATACTACCTCTTATTGCCTCCAAAATCTAGCTGCCCGCCCCGCCCCAAAACATCGCCCTGCCTAGACCTTAACTGTATCAAGGTCTATCTATATAGTAAATAAAATTTGTGGCTCTCAGTGGCAAATGTTCTGATGTGTTTTTGACACACAGTCGGTGGGCGTCACTCCACTGTACAGGGAGGGAAGTCCAACGCTCTAACCGTTACGTCACAGGCGTCACTATCCACATGCATGTACTAAATATCACCACAATCCAACCATTGCTTCTAGCGTTATGCTGGCCAAAGAAGATGGACGCACACACAGACGATCTTCTCCCTCCATGCACAGACATACCAAAAACGATATCGCATTCACAAGTTATCCGCCGCTCACAGAGTCACCTGTGTTATCTGCGTGACGTCACGGAAGCGGTGGATTGCTCATTCCTTGACAAAGACTGGAGTTGTACAGTCGAAAATTTGTGTGAGTCCATGTTGTTGTGTTAGAAATTGCAGTTCAAACTTGTTTCATAATGACTTCTACCAGCGCAGATGAACTTTCAAGATAAGTCTATAAGCGATGTTCATAATAAAAAAAAGTATATTTCACAGTAACGATGACCTGTGAGTTTAATGCAGGGTCCTACTTTAGGACAGTAGATGACAACGAATAGTATGGTATGTTTTGGAGAGAGTTCTCTCACCAATTCTCACCGAAACATAGTCATGTGCCTACCAGTGTCCACGTTCCATCTACCCTGTAGCAACACAGGTGCTATATTGAAGGTGTGGGTCTTGGTCCTTCTTAATAAAGGCTTTACGCATTGTTCTATCTTTTGACACTACCAATTTTTGAGGGTACGACAGGATCTTTCCAAAATATGCCATATGTGTAGTTTGGAAGGTCATTCCACAGTTCTTGTTTTTCAAACTTTAGGCGTGTCTTTCTGTCTGCCTGTGTATGTTTGTTTAAGTATGTGTTCTGCATATTTCTGGCCAGATTAGCAGGCCTTTATGGATTGTGATGATATTTGTTGTGTGGGTAGGTTTCAGAAAAACAAAGGTCAAGGTCAAATAAGGGCCTCCTGGTGGCTGACCTCGGTACTGCAGCAGAACGTCTGGTTTTTATTATTGTGGAGCCATTTACATGATTAATAATAGAATGTTGAAGTGAAACATTGCCAAGATGACATGTAATTTGAGTTGAGAAAACCATAAATCAAAGTAAATTAGGCTAATTACAACCGTATTTCCATAAGGCCATGTTGATTTGATTATATGGATGACATCCGCGCGCGCATGAATTTTCGGCCGTTTCCAAAAAAAAACGTTTTCAACCATACTGTAAATCATACAAAACAGTTGCAAAATGAGCAAAAATATACCATAAGTTACAAAAAAAATTAATAAAAACTATACCAATGTCGTAGAATGCCAAAATCAAACGAAAAAAGGCGAAATTGTAAAGAAATGAACTTGAAGACTAGATTATTCGCCAAACCATATTCTGTGCCATTTGCTCAACCCTCATGACCACGTAGATTTCATAATGAAAAGAACTTTTTTTTATTCGCACGCGCGCATCAGTTTTGGGGCTCCCGGAGGATGTCATCCATATAATCAAATCAACATGGCCTAATCAATAAGACGAATAAAAAGATACCATGTACTACGAAAACTCAATATTTCGAATTCATCCAAGGGTCTAGGTTTCTGAATTCTTGTAGGGTACTGAATAATGTACATACAAACTGATGATCCATACGAGGAATATACCTGATATAACACATCGGTTTTCACACAGGAATGTTTTACATATTCCAACATTTCATGACTAGACATGGTCATATATCAATTTATTTTATGCCGCCACCAACACAGGGGACGAATACAGGACAAGACAATACCCGGGAAAATCGTGTCAAGTGCCTTTTCCAAATGCACAAGATCGGTGGCATGTCAGGACTCGAACACGGGACCTCTTGGTTCCGAGTCGAGCACGCTGCCATTACGCCACACGACCCCACGAATCACACAGGAATCATCCTAGATGTCCTGATTGGAAGGAAAAATGGTACGATGTAGATGAGTTGTAAACACTACTTTAATTGGGAGCAGAACCGAGTCATGGCCCGGGTTACCCAGGCATCTGAGTACCACTCTATTTTGTTTGAACACTTTCACGGGCCTGGGTGGTGACAAGGTGCCAAAATAAATGTAGACGGCTGGATTGGGGAAAACTTAGCGCACGGCAAGAATAATCCCCTCCTAAGCAAGGTAAATCCTCCTCCAAGGGGAAACAGAAATTTCATGCGAAACATGTGTGGTACAAGTCACAAGCTGTTCCAGGATCTCGGACACAATTTTTTCCGACGACGCATAAAATGGTCCTAAACAGAAGAAGGTTGTGTTTTTTGGTAGCGTCTGTCTGTCAGTCTGCATGTACGTATGTATGTATGTATGTATGTATGTATGTATGTGTGTTTGTGGTTTAACACGATAACTCAAGAACCTTTGGATCTAGTGTGAAGAACCGGTTTACGGATCGTCGGGATTTTTAGTGCGTAAGTAGCATAAGTGATGCTTGCCATAATTAGATAAAATTATGCAATTCAGGAGCTAATTTACATATTCTATGAATCTGCTGCGTTCCATAACACGACTATTCAAAGTTGTGACATATGCAGTTTAGAACGAGAGGAACATCGGCAGATATTGATTATTTAAACGGAGACTGAACTTGCATGATTAAGGGAAATTTCTTACAATGTCGTAGTTGTAACTGCCTCAGAAATTATGCAAATGAGGTTCTGATTTGAAAAACTTGGCTGTGGTTCACCTTCCAAATTCCACAAGTATGAAATTCCCGGGAGTTACCACTATGGAATTACAATATTACATCATTAACCATGCAAATTAGGTCTTCATTTACATAATTCATATTTAACGATGTTTCTCACGTTGTCAGTTACATATGTCACAAGTTTCAATAACCCTACTATGGAATCCGTTGACCGGTTCTTGAGTAATTCTCCTTCATAGGTTTCTAAGCATATTCCAGAACAAAGCGGCCAGGGAGGCCCTAACTCATGTCACTTCTTCTCAAGTACCAGAGCCGCCTGCCCAGCAGAATTTTTGATCCTAGCATGTGCAGATAACGAGAGACCGAAAGCAGAAGTTCCGCTGCAGTGCCATAACGCGCCGCCAGGGGGCCCAAAATCCTAATGATATGGAGGTCTGCTCAACACCCACCCGCTTCCTCCTGACGCCGAACAAATTAGACTCTTCACAATACTGTCCAGGGGTTAAAGACGTAACTGGATACAAGTATCTTTATTTTGCCGACCAAACCATTGCCAAATAAATTGCGATCAATACAACTTTAGGCCACATCTCCTTAATTTTATTGATGACATCCTCTGAAGACCCCCAAACTAGTGCGCGCGGGCGAATAAAATAAAATTCCAGCCAAAAATAAAAATGCTACTAAACCACAGGAATACAAAGCTGGTATTGTGAATTTGCGGCAGTACTTAGCGATGTATACGACAAGCCGGCACATGCTGGCTTTTTTTGCGGAATTCATGAATCGGCACTCTACGTATGTACTGAGTTCTTGAGTCGTGGGGCTTCAATCGGTAGCCTGGGTGCCAGGCTCCGTATGTCGCTAACTACTGTGGACTACCCAGGTTTAGAGCCAGGCCATAGGCTCGGTGGACATGATCTTTTTTATTTGAGAACAGGCGAAAATCAATGCGCGCGCGGATGTCATCTATAAAATTAAGCCGGTATGGCCTTAACACGAATAATTGTATCTGCTAACTAAAAGTAACCCTTGCTGTTCATCTCCAATGCGTCAATCTTTTACCTCGCCCTCTTTCGGAGTACATAGAACTGCAGCATTTATAACTGAATCTTCAGGTGCCATCGTTTTGGGTGTATTTTGAGGATTGTATGAGCGCCCCTGCACTCCTTGTAACTATTAATATGTGTGCAATACAATCTCCACAATTTTTTTTGGCTATACCAGTAGCGCGAGGGGGGGGGGGGGTTCGGAAGAACCCCCCACAAGCCTCAAAGGTCCACTTTTTAAAACTAAAGGTCCAACACGATTTTGAAAAGGTGGACTGATTTGTATCACCAGCGGGGTTTGAATCCTGGAAAAACCGATCACTTTAAACTTAGGATTGTTAAAAGTTATCTCTGAAATTTTCCTTTGAAATTCACCCCCAAACGCAGAAAATACCATTTCATTTTCTGAGATTCAACTTTCAAAATTTTCCGGGGGCCTCGCTGGTCCCTCAGACAGTGGGAAGAAACCCTCAAGGAAAATTCTGGCTACAGGCATGTTGGTGGAACTCTGAAACCTCCGATCTTCTTCTGAAGGACCAGTGTGTCCTTTGTATGTAGAAAAGTTGCTGTGAAAGTCTTAGTCGCAATCAACATTTAACTCCGTAGTTGGCTAAGATATTGACCTTTAACCTCCTTAATTGTATCAATTACTTTCTAGAATGTTTCTTTTATTCATCCTGTTTACCTAATTTGGGCAATATTCAGCACAAAACAACTGTTTGTGATTTCTAGCACCGAGGACAGGCCTACGTAACTGTTTGTTTATGATATTCAGCACTAACCAAAGGCCTTTTAAACTGTTTTTTGGTGATATCTAGCACCAAGGACGGGCCTGTTTAACCGTTTGTTGTCGATATTTAGCACTGAGGAGAGACCTATTTGTTTGTGACATCTAGCACTAAGGACAGGTATATTCAGCTGTTCGCTTGGGATATAGTGTTCAGCACTAAGGACAGGTATATTCAGCTGCTCGCTTGGAATATAGTGTTCAGCACTAAGGACAGGTATATTTAGCTGTTCGCTTGGGATATAGTGTTCAGCACTAAGGACAGGTATATTTAGCTGTTCGCTTGGAATATAGTGTTCAGCACTAAGGACAGGTATATTTAGCTGTTCGCTTGGGATATAGTGTTCAGCACTAAGGACAGGTATATTCAGCTGCTCGCTTGGAATATAGTGTTCAGCACTAAGGACAGGTATATTTAGCTGTTCGCTTGGAATATAGTGTTCAGCACTAAGGACAGATATATTTAGCTGTTTGTTGGTGGTGTTCAGCACTAAGGACAGACCTCTTTATCTGTTGGTGATATTTATCACTAAGGACAGGTCTGTTTAACTATTGTGATATTCAGAACTAAGGACAGTCATATCGAGCTATTTGTGATATGTAGCACTAAGGACATGCCTTGATTTTGACAGTATGTCAGTCTTTGTGCAATGTAGAATGACGCCCACTGGGTCACTTTGTGTCAACGGGGCATGATCGACAGTCTATTGTACATTGGGTGGAAATATTGCGGCAGTTTTCTTGTTCTCTGACTTGTCATGTCGCCATGCTTTTTGTATAATAAGGCCACTTTTCCAAGAAGCTCACCTTTTCTCTGTCCCCTGGGTGGGTGTCTTAGACATGTATGACTGTATGTCACATAGCATTTATAGTTCATTTGTGTACATGGTGGACATAGTTTGTATGCGTGTATGACATTCACTATATGGGCAGATGGTGCTTACATGTACATGTATCTTTGGGCATGCTTGTCAAGTAAGAAAAATTGCAAAGATATAAAATCTTCCTTTTATATCTTTGCATAATCAATACTGTACAAATGCAAATTATGCATGGACTGGAATACCACAAACAAAATATTATTATGAAGCAGGAATTTATTCAACTATTTCTATCTATTTAGTAATGTCATGTATGTACTATGCAATCATTTGTTACATCTGGCCTTTCCGTTTGGCAGTAGCTTTCTATTTGCATTTCTCAAGGGAAAGATAATTATATTATCCACAAGGTATATAAAGCTAAAACTGTTTTAGATTAATTACAAAGTCTTGTACTGGTAATTCCATCTGATGATTGAATAATTCTACATGTAGTTCTAAAGAATACAACAAGCTACATACATATATTTACAAGTTCACATATGTTGCATTTGAAAATGATAAGAAAAGTACAAGATAAATATGGAGAAATATGGGTGTCTAACCTACACCCACAACATAACCAGAAATATAACATTACAGATCTCAAACCTCTGTAAAATATTTATTGTGAGTTTTGTGAATTTCCTATTTATTCTTTACTGTGAAGTTCTTTCATGTTTTCCCCCACTGGCTATGATAAGGCAAGACATGAATATATATAGCCAGAAATTGGAGACAGGAAAAAACCTTTTCTGGGCCAATGGCCTAACTTCCTGTCAGTGTCCACTATGTACCTACCATATGCAAATAACAAAGGAAACACAAGTGGGCACACAGACACCAAAAACAAAACCTCCATACACGGAGGTACATGTTCATGTAATAAAACTTCTCTGCAAAATTAATGTTGATTCTGTTTATCAATTTTTCTATTGCTTTGTGGTTTAGGCTAAAGCATTTCTATAAGGGATTGACAATGTATCTTTTAACACTGTGCAAGTTAAATAATAGGGCTTAAAATACTCTGACAATTGATAGAATTGCACACAGTAATATTTATAACCTACAAGATACATGTACAATTTGTTATATCAAACCTGACCTAAGGAAAAGGACTATATTCTGTGCTTAAGTGGTGCTCACAACTAGCCCATTTTACAATGGCAAGCAGACAACAATTCCATCAACATGCTCTGATAAATAATCTTTTTATATACTGTACAGTAGAAACTACAGTAGGATATCCTTCTCTCAACTGTCTACAGACTATTAGAATAACAAAAAAGTTAAACAAGAATTCACTGACCTACATGTATATTGCTATCAGATAGTTTTACTTGGTAAACTGCACATAGAAACAGATCACCATCAAAAACCCCTCTCCCTTACCATTGAAATACATGTATCAGAAAGAGTGCCCCCTTTGTAACCGGGAGGTCGTGAGTTCAAACCCCAGTCGGGTCATACCAAAGACTTTAAACATGGTACATACTGCTTTCTCTACTTAGCACTCAGCACCCATGAGAAATAGTATGGGAAGTTCAAGCACACAGCACTACCAGCGGACCAGCCTCCTGCTGTAGTGCTTGCACAACTGTGTGGCCCAAGGGCTACAGAAATGGAGATGGGCACCACCTAGAGCTGTGTACCGGTACGCAGTACCGATACTGTACCGGAAAAATTGATTAGGTACAGGTCCAAAATACCTAATCCCTCAGTACCGGTACTGTACCTAAACAATTTCACACCAATTTTATGCCTATTTGTGACCTCAAATGTTTAAATAGCTGGTTAACAATGGGTGCCTGTGTAAGGACAGTGTGTTCATGAAAACAAAAACATCTTAGTTTTGCCCATATTTTATCTGAGCATTCGCCATAAACAAAGAATAAACCTTAACTATCAAGTTTATTTATGTTTTTTTGTTATTGAAGGAGTTCAGAAGAGCATATAAATTGGTCGAATTGTTCAGGTACAGGTTCAGGTCCGGACCTGTACCTAAACCTGTGTACCTGTACCTGTACCTGTACCTAAAATTTGTTTAGGTACACAGCTCTAGCACCACCCCTTTGCTCTGAACAGTTTGGAACGGGACCTTACTAACATCTGCATGTGTGGGGAGTGAACTTGTCCACAGTATGGAGAAGGTAAACAATCATGCACTTTAAAGGCATCCAAAGCAGTTTCAGGGTGCCAAAACTTGATTTTAAACTCAATTTTCTTGTCATTCTTATAATGTAGTAAGTTGAATTGTTATCCATGATCAGTGACGTTGCTGAGAGAAAACGGTTGCTTGTTTGTTGCCGTAGGCTGGTTCTAGCTATTTACTGGTGGTGCTAACTCCTCAAGTAGCTTGTTCTGGGGTTATTTCAAGTGCTTCAACTTCAAGTATGAAAAGATGACAGAAATGTGCTAAGAAATGGAAGTAAATATCCGTATCAGACAGATTTTCTCATCCAGGATATGAATATTGCATATACTAGTATTGCATTGGATGCCTTCAATGTGACAAAAATTATTGTGATGTTGCAAACCTAACTTCACTGACCAGATGTACATGTATGCAGACTTGCAGTGATCTGACAGCAAAACTTGTTACACATTGGCCTGCTATAGTATAAGTACATACTACACGTATACCTGGGAATTCTAAGCTAGGTACTAATTAAGTACATAAATCTTTCACAAAAAGTTTGGAAACTTGGAAGACTTCCCTGAGCTGTCAACAGTGTTTGACATTGGAAGGGAAATCTCTGCATGTTTGGGGGCTACCCCTCAATGTCATCAGTCAAGGTGCTTGTTGCACACTATTATTTCAAATAAGGCCACACCAATTTAATTTCTCGGTTAACAGATTTTTCTAGAAAAATAATGGAGTGGGCGGGCGAACAAAACAAACAGGCCTAGGCATCCTATTATGGCCCAAAATGGTACGGTGGGAGCCATGAAGTCAACACACCAGGCTGGTTCAAAATTTAAACAAATTGATGATGCATTTTGAACTTTTAATGATACCATTGCATTGATAGATGGAATACCTGTAACATCTAGGAAGAAAAGGGCTGTTTTCAACTGTTCAGGACAAAATATGAGCATTTTGCAGTTGATTCTGAATTTTTTTTTTGCAAATCAGAGAAAAATGAAGGGGGCCAATCCATTAACCAAGAAATTAAATTGGTGTGGCCTAAGGTATCCCTTTCCAGAAAAATGTACAAGCTTTACAATGATATGAGCCACAATACTAGTCATTAAAAAACAACACACATGATTGCAGCACAAACATGTATCTGCACTTTTTTCTTCTGAGTATATACGCTGACTTAATTTCATGGATGACATCCTCTGAAGACCCCCAAACTATAGTGCGTGCGGGCAAAAAAATGCTGCTAAACCACAGGAATACAAAGCTGGTATAATTTGAATTTGCACTTTTACAACAAGTCAGCACTTTACTGAGTTCTTAAGTTCTGTGGAGCTTTGGCAGCCTAGATACCATCCTCCGTAGTTAATGCCAGCTCCCTATTGTCACTAGCTACCATGGACTACCGTAACGGAGGATGGCACCCAGGCCAGAGCCTCGGAGGAAGTATTTTTTGACAACAGTAAAAAATCAATACACGCGTGGATGTCATCCATAAAATTAAATCAGTGTGGCTTTTGTAAGCAACCCAAAGAATGTACTACCACACATATGTATCGAAAGCGGTATCACTGTAAATGGTAAAAAGTAAAATTTCCAGTGACATTCAAATACATAGGCAATTGATAAAGTAACAACAGAATGAACCAAAACCATGTTTCCAAACCTTTTGTGTTAGTTTTAAGTACAGCAGCACCTTGCTGTAGTGGGAAGAACCAGTCAGTATTGCCCTGAGGAAGGTATCAGAAAAACTACCAAAACATCGGCAAGTTATTATATATACTGTTTAGGTTATATATATTCCAAGAACTTTGTTCATGAATTGAATTACCAACCTCATGAAACTACTTAAGTTTTGTACGTGTCTTTTCTGATTTGCTTCTTATATATTTGTCACTCATGCCATGGCAAGAATTATATTGAAGAACATACATGTACATGCCTTCTTTACCTTATACAATGTACATTAAAAATCCTTTTGGAATCATAGATTACAGTCATAAATAGTAGACATTACCCTGAATTCTGAGGTTTTCTAACCAGAGAAGACAGGAAAAGGAAAGCTTGGTCCTGACAGGTTCCAAAGCTTTCATAACATCAGTGTTCTAGCCAGCCTGATTTTTCTTCAGCGTCATTCTCAATCTTGTTTGACATACTAGTAAGATCATGTAGAGCTCTAGAGGTGCGACAATTCTAGGGGTGTGGGGCATGCTCCCCCAAGGAAATTTGAAGATCTCAACCCTCTGAAACACTATTCTGCATTTTCAGGGGCAAATTCTGCTGGTAGACTAAGCTTAGTTTAATGACATATCTTTCTATATCTTTACATTTGTGTACATGCTGGTTTTTGTCCATCAAAGAGGATGGTTTCAGCAAATTTTTTGTCCGTCACGAGCAGCCAACTTCTGTCAAATGACAGAAAGACGGATGCTGGCTAGAACACTGCATAGCACCACATAACTTACTGTTACCTACTGTCATTAGTATCCACCATGTTACTATTGGAGTCCACAATGTCCATGGCTTTAGTCGTGCTGTCTTGTTGTTGGTTCTCGTTCAATGTTGTAGATTGCTGGGGGTTTGTCTGATTTGTTACAGTTTCACTGTTACAGTTCTCTGTGTTGGTTTCCTGGATGAAGTCCTTGGTTGGCCGTGGGTCGCCGTGTGTGTGTGTGTGCGTGGGTGTAGCGGTGCCCGTGTGTGTGTGCGTGGGTGTAGCAGTGCCTGGGTTAGTGTGCGTGGGTGTAGCGGTGCCCGGATGGGTATTGTCTGTGTCGCTGTCGTCATCCAGAATGATGACGTCCTCCGGCTCCAGCTCCATGGTGATGTACACCTCTCCCGGCGGGGAGTCTGTACCCCCGTCTCCCGCTGACCTGCTACCAGGGATCAGCAACTTGGCGATGGACCGCAACCGCTTCACCTGCAAAACACCAACTTGTTACCAAATTTGTTTCAACTCATTAAGAAACAGTCAAGACATCTGAGATTCCAAAACTCCAGAAAGTAATAAAAGGCATGATGATCACAAGGACTGCTGACAATTTTCACATTAACAGCAATGTTTAGTTTACTCTGGGTGGGTAGGAACTAGGAATCAGTCTTGGCAAAATCTTAACAGTGAACAGATAAAGTTTGTTTAGTGACACTAGAGTGGGTGAAAAAACATTTTTATTGGGTGAGCCAGCTACTATCTCCTTGCAGCCAAGTGCTGAATTGTAAGGAACTACAGTAACAGTCTAGTGAGGCTGAATTGCAAGGGTCTATCTGAAGCAACTGCCATTCGGTGGTAACTCATTTAAACACAAAATGGCCCCAGGTGCAGCCATAGGACTGTAAGCTTTGAATCACTTATCCTGGGGAGGACCCCTAATCTTATTGATAAGTTTGGTGCTCGAGGTGTGGCTCTCCTCAAACATGGGGTCTCCATTTAACATCCTGTCTGAGGGACGTCCCTAACCATAGCTAGGTACTCATTTTCACCTAAAACAGCCTCCAGTTTAATTCCGGACTTCCAGTTTAATTCCAGACAACCTCCCATATCTCAGCAGCCTTAAACCCAAATGGGCTAATATCACAAACCATAAAAATGATGTAAGAAATATGTAGCAGCTATGCATAATGCTTTGAGGGGTTATGCATAATTATGCATAATGCTCAAGGGTTATAATACGTAAAATAATTGGACGAACCCCCAGGGGGTCGCGAATAGCTGCTACATATTTCTTACATCATTTTTACCTATGGTTTGTGATATTAGCCCATCTGGGTTTAAGGCTGCTGAGATATGGGTGGTTGTCCGGAATTAAACTGGAAGTCCAGAATTAAACTGGAGGCTGTTCTAAGTAAAGTGTGGAAAGTTGTATTAAGTGCCTTTCTCAAGGCACAACATCAGGGCATGTCACATTGTCAGGGATTCGAACCCAGTGCCTCTGGGTTCTGGGCCAAACACCCTTAGTCTAACCATTATGCCACATGACCCCAACATACACAATACTACATACCTCCTTTTCCATCTTGTCAATCTTGGACTGTATGTTCAGTGCAGACACAGGCCTGTTGTCCTGTCCCAGCTGGTTAGCTGTCAGGTGTTCTTGACGCTGTAACATTCAAGACCAAGTCCATACTTATCCACAAAGACAACTATCTAGTAAATGTTCATTATGTACATGTATAATTATTATTATGAAACTTGAAACTTTTTTTGCAAAATCATGCCCGAAGGCTAATTGCTTTTATAATCAAGTATACTACTCATTGCAGTAACAGTAATACAAGACAGGCAACAACTGTCTGGAAAAACTTCTACTTCTACTACCGGTACTATGCTAGCTATCATGGGGTTCGACTATTATATACTGTACCTTCATGGAACATGAAATGTTGTATAATTTCAAAAACATCCCATCATTTGCGTGCAAAAAGCTTTGCACAATACTTCAGGTAGTACCATGTCACAAAGTGCTTGACCTGTCATACTCTGCCAACCAACATGTCTGAGGTAAACAAAACAGACCTTTCCTGGCCCATTTGAGTGTGTTTCGTTCAGTTTTCAGAATTTTATTGATTTCTTGCAGTTTTCAGAAACCTCACTAGTAGAGCCGAAAATGTCTACAAAAATGCTACCGGACACTACTAGAAATTCTTCAAGAAAGTGTTTAGAATGTCTCTATTGTGTCTTTACAGGGTCTTCTTGGAGAGGACTGTTGTGTTTGTTGTGTTTTCAATTGTTTTGAAAAATTAAATAAATGTGTCTCAGATTGTCTTAAGAAAAACTGTGAAAACTTGTCTACAGTTCTTACAGTAGGGAAAATGTCATCTTTCAGTAAACATGTCTATTTCATGTCTTTCTGTCTGGACTTTGTTCAGAAATGTCTGTATCATGTCTAGTGTCTGGTAGCCTTTCTATAGACATTTTCTGCTATAGTGCCTTGCAAGCAATAAGGGGAATGGAGGTGATGATGATGATTTAAAAAAAAAATTTATTCCAACATGTAATCACCAGACGTGGTGACGACACACTCAAGTTTTTTCAACTTATATTAATGCCGCCACCAACACAGGGGACAAATACATTACAGGACAATACTCATTTACACCTGAGCTAAGTGAGGAAAGTTGTGTTAAGTGCCTTTCCCAAGGGCACAAGATCGGTGGCATGTCAGGACTCGAACCCGGGACTCGCGAGTCGCGCACTCTGCCGCTACACCACACGACCCCACATAATTCTTGTGTGTGTTACATCTTCTCCAAGGTCACAACAGCTTCTTCAAGGTCACAACACTGGAGCACATGAGGAAGATTCTGACCTGTATTTCCAGGTCGGCCACACGCTGCCGCAGCTCCGCTATGGTGGCCATTTTATCAGCCTCTCTCAGACGAATGTCCATCACCTCAGATGTGCTCTGGGTGGACAGAAATACATGTATGTGGTAAGAAACTGACTCAACTCAAGAGGACAAAAAATGCTTTTAGTGATCAGTCACACTAAATAAAGTTTAAATAAATGTAGAAACAAGGAGGAGCCAGTAAAAACCCTTCTGGTCCCGGGCCGGGGTTTGAACCCACGACCTCCCGGGCACCAGAGCTTCATAACCAGACGCTCTAACCTCTCGCCGGAAAAGGTCTAGACCCGTTTTCCGTATCTGTTGGTAGCGCCTATAAAGCCCCACTGTTACATAAAGGCTTACTACTACTACTACTACTACACACATACATGTACAAAGATTTGTTTGTATTCTGAATAGAATCATTGTTTCACGTATGTATGTTGTATATATTGTATGTTGCAATTAGCCCTTGGGCATGAATTTGCAAAATTAATATATTGTCGCACAATTGCAAACTCAGGGTGTTCTCTGGACTGTGCGGCATGATTATGTTTTGCGAATAGCAGAATGTCATGTTACAGAAAAGGCTTGTCAACGGTTGTTTCTATCACAGCTTCCTTGAAAATTCTACAGCATCAGAATTGTATGATGATGACCCTCACGTTACATAGTGCTGTATACCGGTTCACTGGACTTGGATCCGGACTTGTAAGAATGTTTAGGTTCAAGTTCAAAAAAACCTAAAAGTCAAGAACCGAGTCCAGACTTATTACCATAAAAGACCATTTCACATACCCCTTTTCTTTCCAAACCACCTAAAACTGTCCGTAGATTGTAAAATCTTTGCTGAAAAACAAACAAAACATTGCCATCGGGCATCATCAAGTACCGGCCTCCATGTTATGTTGCCAAAGTTTCACCCAGACAACATTGCAAGGTTGCCAATATGCAATTTTGAATATGCCATGGGTTTAGGTCCGGACTTACAAGTCTGGAACTGAACCTAAACCTCTGGACTTGAATCCGGACCTGAACCTAAAATTGGGTTTAGGTATGCGTCACTACTCACGTACGACAAATGCATTGGTTTAGAACAACTGCAGCGTGATCCACAAGAGTAACAAAAGGGTTTATACATCAGTAGTATCAGTATGAAGAACTAAGTAAACTAGAATAGTGGAAGTACCACAGAACTGTAACAGTGGGGTTCAAGCACCACCAATTCACCAGTCTAACCAGCCCAGACCTTTTAGCCTAAAGGATTGCAGTTGGTGCATTGGGTTTGGAGCTGGTGGAACGGGTTTGGTGTGGGTTCAAATCCCGGGAGCCAGGAGATATTACTACTCCTCCTTTTGTGTTTCAATGGTTGCCACACCGGGTATTGAACCCATGCTAAACCCAGGCTCCCAGCTCACGAACCAAACAAACCCAGCCTCCACCAGACTCCTTTGCAGGCTGAGTAAATACATGTAGTAGAAATGGGCCTAAAAAGGAATGTAACTGTCCAGGGAAATTGGACCCTCTATATGGCCGGTTAACGCAGCTGGCCAGTTACATTATTTTTACACCAATTTCTAATTATTCAGCCTGCAAAGGAGTCTGGTGGAGACTACAGTACACCACCTCAGAAATTCTCATGACATAAGTCAGTTTAGGTGCAGAACGTCCCATTTCTTGAACACTACTCTGCCTTACTGTGTTAAGCTATTTTTAATTGAACGATGAAAAATGATCCACTTCATCAGCCTTTACGTATACAAGTCTTGCATTTTACAACTGTATATAGATTATTTCAATCTGTAATTTTAACTTGAAGTAAGCTTTGAATCAACTGTTTTTATATTGTATTATTGTACTTTTAATGTGTTGTAATTTTTAGTGTTAACTTGATATGCAACAAATAGGTTGTTTTTATCAAATGTAACAAACTTTTATCAAATAGCTGTATTATAAGCGCATTTTGTGTTTTAAAGCCTTCTAAATTCAGCCAAATATGGCTGCTTACAGGCTTTTGTATGTATCTGTATGGTACAAATAAACCAGTCTCTCTCTCTCTCTCTCAAAAAGGCTGGTCCCTACTGTTACAAATCAAGCTGACTTACTTTTGCCTTCAGTTCACTGAGCTGCTTCCTGCAGTGGTTGAGTTCTGACTGCAGCTGTGCTGCGTGTTTCTCCGAGGCTTCCAGCTTGTGTGTCAGCTGTTCTATACTGTCTTCAGCACGCTTCAGATGGCTCGTAGAAGAGTTATTCTGTAAGGGATCAAAAACATTAATTCTCAGTACTTGGGCCAAGTTTTTAATATGCATACAAACAACCTATTATAATTAGTGTCTGTGTTTTCATGAATTGTTTCCAAATTATCATTTATGGTCATCAATTCCTCATCTAACCAGACGTTAGGTCTAGAATCGATTCATTAACTGTGCAAAATACACGGTACAGCTATCAGCAAGATAAAAAAACACCCATAAAAAAACAGTGAGCGCTACCAGATGTACATGTAGAATCTGATGTGAATACATGTAAGGACCATGGACCTAAGGGCCATGTGGAAACACAGACACACAAACACAGACCAAAAAATTTCTTTGGAAAAAATCTTCAGATTCTTTGGAAAAAATCTTCAGATTCTTTGGAAAAATCTTCAGATTCTTAAAAAAAATCCAGATTTTTTTCAGCTTTTTGAAAAAATCTTCACCTTCTTTGACACAATCTTCAGATTTTTTAGAAAATCTTAGGATTTTTTAAATTTTCAACGATATGTGATTATGATCGGTTATGTGCCATGGACGGTTTTCACAAAATATCAACTTTGTAAGTACATGATTGTATAAGCCGTAAAGGGCTACAAACATTTGTCCAAAGTACGATATTCAGTCCAAAATTAATCTGCAGGGTGTATATTATTATTTTTAATCTTGTGCAAGTTGTGGGGTTTGCCTGTGGTATACACATGTATCACATATGTCCATCAAAGGATTTGTTTGGTGTGAGTATTACAGTACCATAGTTTCTAGCTCCATGACTCGCAGTCTGGACTCCTTTAGTGCTGCTACAACATCAGCTTCCCGCAGTTTGACAGACATGAGTTCATCCTGCAGTACCTCCACCACCTGCTTGGTGTCTCCCTTCTTATTTGTTGACCTTGCTGCACTACCTGTCGTTCTAGCCAGATGTTTCTGCAAACAATAGTTGGACCAATCAGGATTGATAATTATGTATAATTGTAATACTTGGAAACCTACAAAATATGTACATTCAAATAGAATACAATATGGAGTACAAAATGTACAATGTCATGTATTTTGTATCACCTGTGGGAGGGGTGTTGCACTTTACATGTACATGTATCTATGTCATGAACACCAGAGAAAACACACATTCATTCAATCTGAAATGTGTCAAAATTTGGTGTCCTTCAAAAAATTGTAACAACATCAAATCCAATGCCCAGTTCCAGTACAGTAACTGCAATAGCAAGTCAACTCAGTCCAATACTGGAGACAGCAATTTTGACACAAACACACGTCTTTGCACACGTCAACACATGCGGTCGGCAAGCTTAAGGATATCTATTGACAGTAATAGTATTGATTTCTTTACAAGTTTAGTTAATGTCAAGAACTAAGAACAAATTGGTTTGGGGCTTCAAAAATCTCACAGTCAACTGTTTAAACTTATCTGACAAAATATGTAGAATACACTGTTTTGAAAGAATGTTGGGCACTGCTTTTGATTTATTTGCCCATGATGCATCTCAGGCTGTTTGGCCGAGTTGAGCAGGGTGGTGGGCCGAGCTGACCAGGCTGTTGGGCCAAGTTTGTCCAGGCCGAGGCTATTGGGCCGGGTTGACCAGATTTGCCATGGGCTGACTTGGAAAATTCCGAGTTGTCCTGATACCCACCAAACTGAAGTGCTTATAATAAGAACACTAACTGTCTGTTATACATCAGTCCCAATGGACCTATAACATTATTACGTCACAGTTTGTTTATCGCAATGAATGCTGGTCAATCGACGTTTATATTGTACAAGGGTGCGTAGCACGGTGTGTGTTTGTGTAGCATTAGCCTAATATAAGGCTTTTAATACAGTACTACTTTCGTCTATTGTCACAACTAAATCACCCATGCGTCATGCAATGCTGTGTCAACACAACTAGACGCAGCAAAAATCAGACATACCTTACTTTGAAAACTTTGAAATGATCTGTATTCTTTAACTGACCGTTCTAGAATGTTCTTTAGAACAGGTAAACAAACTGTGACGTAATAATGGTATAGTTCCATTGGGAAGTTGATCTGTCCATGGTCCCTACCTGCCAGTGCTCCTCCAGGTCCACCACGGTCTGTCGGAGTTCCTTGAGTGCCAGCTGCCCCTCCGCCTCTCTCAGCTTCACCTGGACCAGTTCCTCCTGCAGGGCTTCCACACACACATTGGACGTCTGGTTCTCTTTGTGCTACAGGACATGGAACATGTATGTCACAAACTACAGGGCCTCCACACACACATTGGACGTCTGGTTCTCTTTGTGCTACAGGACAATGGAACATGTACATGTATGTCACAAACTACAGGGCCTCCACACACACATTGGACGTCTGGTTCTCTTTGTGCTACAGGACAATGGAACATGTATGTCACAAACTACAGGGCCTCCACACACACATTGGACGTCTGGTTCTCTTTGTGCTACAGGACAATGGAACATGTATGTCACAAACTACAGGGCCTCCACACACACATTGGATGTCTGGTTCTCTTTGTGCTACAGGACATGGAACATGTACATGTATGTCACAAACTACAGGGCCTCCACACACACATTGGACGTCTGGTTCTCTTTGTGCTGTGGGTGAATGGAACATGTAATTCACTTAATGTTCACGGCAGCGAAAGTTTACAGTCTGGTACTTACCCACACACACACACACTACACACACACACACACACACACACACACACACACACACACATGATATCCAACTTACCAGTGACTCCTGGCATTTGTCCCTCAGGTCTGACAGTTCTGCCTTTGCCTCTGCCTCCTGTAGTTTGGCCTGAGCCAACTGTTGCTGCAGCTCAGCCACTGCCTGATCTGAGATACCCAGTACTGGGGTACTGCTGGAACGTGCTACAGTCTGAGGGGAACAAGATCAAGATCATCATGTACATACAAGATGACTCGTTGAAGTACACCTAGGCCAGTCCTTTATCTCATTAAGAGGAGGGCGCAAGGCAAGTAAAATGTAACAAGTAACTGTGTGCATCGGACAGGAAACTTTCGATTAAAATTGTTTTCTACACATACATTTCATTTATACGTATACTTACAAAAAATGTTTTATAGATCTTAAAGATTAAAAAAAAAGAATCAAGCCTGTTGCATCAAATTTATCTTTTACAAGAGAATAGCCCTGAGGTACTTTCCCAACCCTGTGTGTTTCTAGCGCAGTATATGGCATAAGATGCACAAAGTGTGCAGTTATGAAAGCTGCATTATGTATCATATTATTTAAGGACAATACAAGAAATCAATTTTCTAGTCATTTCTTTTCAAACTACAATCATCTGAGTTAAATGAATCCTATTCCATTGCAAATAAAGATCAGGAAGTGGAAATGGCAAAATATTGTTTAAAAGCTGGAGACACAGCTGTCAGCATGTTTGTATTTTGTGGTGGTGACACAAAATGAGTGTGCCTTGTCTGGGCTGTTTTATGGCCCATCAGTTGCAGCCATTACATCAACAACAGGTTTTCCCTAAGGCCTCTTGTGTAGCTCAATGGACCTATACCATTATTACGTCAGTTTGTTTACCGCAATGGATGCCGGTCAATCGACGTTTAGGGGTGCGTAACACGGTGTGTGTTTGTGTAGCGTTAGCCTAATATAAGGCTTTTAATACTGTACTACTTTTGTCTAATGTCACAACTAAATCACCTATACAGCATGTAATGCTGTGTCAACACAACTAGACGCAGCAAAAATCAAACAATCATACCTTTCTTTGAAAACTTTGAAATGATCTTTATTTTTTAACTGACGGTTCTATTTTATACTTTGTTTCAATGTTCTTTTATGTTTGTAATTTGCAATTACTCTCCGAGCACGAATTTGCAATAAACTTCTCAATTATTAAAATGTTACATGCACTTGTGCAGCAATATGTACATGTATGTAGAAAAAAGGATTTGACCGTGCACCTGCATGCACATACACACACACACACACACACACACATTACACACACATCATACCTTCTGTCCATCACTTGTCAGTGTCTTGATGACATCCCGTGCGTCCTCCAGTGCTGCCATGGTCTCGAAGCTGTGCTGTCGGACGGCGGCCAGCTCTCGCATCATGATGAAGTTCTCCTCCTGCTCCTGGGCTCGAACAACTTGTCCCTGACCAAGGCAGGCACAACTCCAAGGTTAGCTTAAAGTGCTCATGACACCAAAATATGACCTTAGCTGATTGTAATTTACATATATATATAACTAGGATTACCTGGCTAACAGACACATTTATAATAAATATGCACGGTTCTGCTGTTACTGCTGCTCGAAATTTGAATGCCCTGCCTTGGAAAGGTCAGCACGGTCAGGTGATTTGCATCTCTACATTTTATTTTTGCATGTCTGTATTTTTTCCTGAGCTGATGTCACCCAGTGATGTCAGGTCAGGAACAAGCACAGAAATGCAAAAATAAAACACAGAGATGCAAATAGAGATGCCTAAGGAGGGCGATTGGGAAGCTAAAAAGATTTTCCAAAATTGCAAAAAGTCACTTTTAGAAGGCCGTACAAGCTAAATTTCTCAGTCATCATGACTGGAACAAACTTCAAGTGACTATATTGTACACTTCCAATATTATTACCTCCATGAAATGTGTCATGGAGGTTATATTTTCAGTTGCGTTTATCTGTCCGTCCGTCTGTGTCCGTCTGTTGGTCAACAAGATAACTCAAGAACGCCTGGATGGATTGGTTTCATACTTGGTGTGTTGGTAGGGTGTGACGAAAACTGGAAATGATTAGATTTTGGTCCCCCTAGTGGCTTCCCTTGGTACTGCAGCGCAACTTCCGGATTTGATATCTCGCGATCTGGACATGCTAGGGTCATGAAATTTTGATGGAATGTAGCTCTCGTGCTTGGGAAGAAGTCATATGAGTTTGGGCTCCCTAGCGGCATGTTCTGGAACTGCAGGGCACTTTCTGGCGAAATGTTTAAAAGCCAATAAGTCCAGACAGGAACAACATATTTTCATTATTTTTGGTGTGTAGGTAGCTGAAAGAGAGATGTACATAATTAAATGCAAATTATGCAAATGAGGACTTTACTTGCATAATTAATGAGGAAATTCTATAATTACAGTGTTTTACATTATACTACTTACATACATGTACAATGTAATATATGTAACCTATGGCAGGCGGAACTTCAACAGATACTTATTATGCAAATGATGACCTAATTTGCATAATTAATGCAAAAATTCTATGATTTCGTAATGGTGAATGATGAGAATGTCATACTTGGGACATCTGTAAGTTAATCAAAAGTTAACATACATCACGATGCATATATCATGTTAATGCAGAGGTCATTTGCACAATTAAAGAAGAAATTTACATTTACATATCAAGATCATATTTCATGGAGGTATGAGATCTCGGAATTCTAGTTTTGTATGTATTTTACTGGGCCTGGCTTTTTCTGGTGTCATTTGGTCTTCAGATATACTGGTGTTCACTTAAAATCTTGCAACTCTTATCCCCAGACATACTGGTATTTAGTAATACCCAAAAATAATTTCAGCAGGTAACATAGGATATACAATCATGTAGGGATTTTCTTATATGCAGTAGTGCTTTTCTCACCTTGCTTACATTTGTACATTATGATGTCTATCAGACATTCACATTTTTGTACCTCAGAGCTTCCAAACGAGGGGGGCATACAAACTTAGCCATGTTTTTTTTTTTGGGCAAACTTTCCACCTAAATCAGCTATATAGTGGCAAGAAGCAGACGTGAGTACTCCAGGCAGAAGGTCCATGAAAGCATAAGTGAAGTGAGGGAAATACTGAATGAAAAAATCCCAATATCCTACTTAGTATATCATACCTCCAGTATTCACTTACAATGCTGATTTGTGTTATTCAACTTGTTGTAAAATCTATAAACAGGATAAATAAAACTTCACATACCTGTATCAGTTTATCTGCCAAAGCAGCACTCTCCTATAGGGAGGAACAATATGGTTAAGTTAGAAAGATGAGGTACTGGCAACATTTGATTGAATTCACTGCCTGCAGAAATCAAAAGCTGTAACAGTAAGACAAAATCGACTACTATCTGATGATTGATTTAAGTTACTACAACTGCTATACCAGGTAGTCAGGTTTGGATACAAGATCAAGTTGAACTTCTCCTTGTTAAAAGTTATTGGAAGAAATATTTTTGAGACAACATGAAAACTTTATTGAAACATTAATAATAGTTAAAACACTGATATCATTTTCCTCTGCACGTTAATATGAAGCTGGTGATTTTACACATCTGTACAATGTACTGTACATCTGTCGATCAAAATATGAACTAACTTTTTCCAGGATCTCTATTCTTTGCCGAAGAAGTTGGTTCTCATTTCTTAGTCTCTGCAACAAAGAACGAAACAAAATTGTCAGCGGCATAACAAAACAGCTACATGTATACCAGTGACAAGTACAAACTTTTGTAATCTGTCTATATGGCCACAGCAAGTAATTTTTATGAGCAGCGCACACATTAATTTTTGCCTGATTTTGGAAAAAAAATTTTGTTGCCTTTTGACAGTAGTCAACATGCCAAAATGGGCAAAGATGTCTGTTGCCATGCCAGAAGGTGGATGGCAGATAACTAGTATGAAGAGAGAAGACAAGAAAAGGCTCTGATTGAATGTTTTGTTTCTTACTTTGATGCAGTGATATGTGATGCTGGCTATATGTGATGTTCCCACTGAATCAAAACCATTTGTACAATGATTGAGTCAAAATTTAAAAATGTAGGAACCTTGTTTTTTTTCGGCCCGCCTTGTTTTTTTTCGCCTGCTCAGATTTGAAGTCTGTGGAGGATGTCATCCATAAAATTTACATGCTGTGGCCTAATTGGTACATCATACCTCTTGACTTACACTAAACACAATTCACAAGTCTTGCTTGATTTTACTTGTGGTAAATTAAGGAAACATTTGAAAGACAATACATGTAACTACATACATGTACATGTACTCACCCTAATTTCAATTTGTTCTTCTAATTCTTTGCTCTTAAGTGACATGTACTCTTTCTCCAACCTGTGGTATAAGAAGGAAGGAACTTGATGAATGATACATGATGTACAAAATGACTACTAAACTGGTTGAAGTACCAACCACTAAGTATCTAATACCAGCCCGGAAAAAGAACAAAAAACAGTCATGTATTTAAATACTACGTTATCAACCAAGGATCATAGAGTGGAACTCGTAGCCACCAAGTACAGTTTAGGCATCATCACTACAAAGCTTTAAACAACTCCCAGAATTGAATGTGTAAAGATTGTGTGTAACAGTTTGTTTGGTGTAATATGCATGTGTAGACAGTCTCAGTTCATTGCCATAAATATGTAATTTAGTAGATAATAGCATGCCTGCTTAAACTACTAAAGGTCTTGAATTCCAAAGCAAGAGTACATGTAGGAGTATGATGATAAAAACTTCAGAACTCAAAACTCACTTTTTCATCTTTTTCTGGTTGTACTTAATATTATAGGCCAGGTTGAAGATGCCCTCTGGGTCCTTTGACATCATGAGAGGAATCTCCTTCTGGAAGTACTGCAGAATGTACAGATGGTTAGCATCTACAAAATCATGTACCTAATATACTGGGTAATGTACAAATCCGACTGCAATGCACAGTGTTGTATCTTATTTATGTCATACCTACCCAAGAAAACACACATTTCAATGCTAAATGTGACAAAATTTTTGAAAATTTGGTGTTCTAATAACAAGAATTCAAACAATGTCATGACATTGTAGGAATCCAGTATCAAAATTTTCAAAAGCAGTGCACTTAAGGCACACACAAAACATACCTTGAGCATCCCCTCCATGTCTAAGTACCAGTGTTCGTACCTTGAACATCCCCTCCATGTCTAAGTACCAGTGTTCGTACCTTGAGCATCCCCTCCATGTCTAAGTACCAGTGTTCATACCTTGAGCATCCCCTCCATGTCTAAGTACCAGTGTTTGTACCTTGAGCATCCCCTCCATGTCTAAGTACCAGTGTTCGTACCTTGAGCATCCCCTCCATGTCTAAGTACCAGTGTTCGTACCTTGAGCATCCCCTCCATGTCTAAGTACCAGTGTTCGTACCTTGAGCATCCCCTCCATGTCTAAGTAATAAGTACCAGTGTTCGTACCTTGAGCATCCCCTCCATGTCTAAGTACCCGTGTTTGTACCTTGAGCATCCCCTCCATGTCTAAGTACCAGTGTTCGTACCTTGAGCATCCCCTCCATGTCTAAGTACCAGTGTTCGTACCTTGAGCATCCCCTCCATGTCCAGCTGCATCAGATCAGACTTGCTAGCCTGCAGCAGTGCGATCCCCAGCCTGAAAACGATCTCCATACTCTGTCAAATACAATTAGATAATGATTAACTTCACAATCCTCCATTTAACAGGGAATGTACAAGTACATGTACAATGTACAAAGGTAAAAGGTACAAGTACTAGTTAAAGGAGAAAACAAACCCAGGACCCATGGGTTCTGGGCACAATGCCCTACAATTACACCGCACTGTAAAGAACCCACCTCCGACATGAAGAGGTCCATGACTCTACAGGCGACCTGCAGGGGGAAGACTGTGGCGAACAGTGTGAGGAACCAGGAGGAGGCGTACATGGAGGTGTGGAAACACTGGGTCTGGAAGTGGATGTGCAGGTCAGGTAACAGCTCCTGCAACAGAGAACAACACCTCAGTTATGGCAGGTTCACACTTCCAAACAATCCCCATAATTATTTCATCAGGTTGGAAGATACTTAGGGTATAGAATTTTCTTCTTACACAACCATGGAGTTTCTCACCTACTTACGTTTCGATGTCTATCAGACACCTTCCGCAGAGCTTCTGACTGGAGTTCTGCAACTCGCCGCTATTTAACGCCAAAGTAGGTGGCGCTTTTGCGGCGAGAATACAAGCTCAGCCACGTTTGGGATTGCATTCTCGCAGAACTCCAGTCAGAAGCTCTGCGGAAGGTGTCTGATAGACATCAAAACGTAAGCAGGTGAGAAACTCCATGGTTGTGTAAGAAGAAAATTCTATACCCTTTCCAAACAATCGTTGATAAAGCATTCACCAATGAGTAATACAGTCCAGAAATCTCTGATCTACAGAAACTGGTTGCCACCATGCCATGAGGCCATATCCGGCAGGATGACCAGGTTGAGCAAACGGCTACAAACTCTCAGACCCAGAACTGTTTGATTTACAAAGAGCTCGATCTACTAAATATGACAAAGTTGTTGAATGATATGTAAGTTTTGTAACATACTGAAAGTTATACTGGCTGAACTGTTATATTGTACTGTTGATATTGTATAATTATGCAGTGTAAGTCTGTATTGATAATATTCTTCAAGATTTTAAATTGTAAGAAGTCGACAATTCAGCCATTTAGGCTGCCATAGACTTTTAATCTGTATGTTTATGTGAATAATAATAAACCAGTCATCATCATCATCAGTTCAGTCTGAAGAACCTCAGCACCCTCTGCTACCATTTGCTAACAGCATGCATTCCTCTGACCAGGAATCAACATGGATAGACCCTCTGTAGAGCAACACAACTTGTATTCCACTATCTCCACCTACAATACAATTACATGTATACAGAGTGATCCCTATGGGGACCAGTACTAGTGCGCATGTGCACAGTAACTATCATAATGGCAGGAAACCATAGATTTAGCACTTTAGTAACAGGCCCGCCAGGCAAGTTATGGGAATAAAAAGTATGACAATCATAGAAGATAACAAAACACACAAAAAAAACGTTGAAAACATAATCATAAGTTGTGCATATTCTTGACCTGCTTTTTTTTATTCTTCATTCATTCAAACAGCCTGGTCGGCCCCGGCTTAGAATTGCGACTCATGAAGCAACATTTTTTGCACCAAAAATTGAAATATTTCAGTTGAAAAATTTTTTTACTTTCCAGGATATCTGTGGAAAGGTGTCTTGCAGGGTTTCCGGTTATGATCGGAGCGCTTTCGGTCGCGCCTCGGTAATCGTGATGCTACCGAACGTTCCCGACGGCCGCACCGGACATTCCCGACTATATACAAGATGGCCGCCTGGTTTATAAACTTAGCGAATTTAGTACTTCTGGGTTGCGCTGTGGAATATTTAGGCTGATCTGAACATCGGCAACCTGGCCAATTGTGGTTTTATACTATAGGGAAGCTCGGGACAGCAAAAAAACGGGGCAAAAACGGAGCATTGGGCAGCCAACGTGAAATGTGCAGTTCTGCCAATGGATCTTTCCACGACTCTTGCTGAGGGTAATGCAATGTAAACCCGAATCAAGAGTCTCCACGGCTAGGAAGATATATAAAATTTTACAAAAGATATTCAGTACATGCAACATATACACTCAGACACATGTACAGAAACATCTGAGGCTTCACACAATGATCCTGTTTGTAAAACAAGTTGGAGTACAAAACTCAACATTTCATGATTTACAAAATACAAACATATCCAAAAGTTAACTAATAGTTTACCAAAACAACAACAACAACAACAAAAATCACGACAATCCATCAACCGGTTCTTGAGATATTTTCCTTCGAGAATTTTTCAACAAATGCTCCTGCAGTTCCAGAACAAGCCGCTAGGGGACCCAAACTCATGTCACTTCTTCCCTATCCCAAGAGCTATCTACCATCCAAAATATGGACCCTAGCATGTCCAGATCACGAGATATCAAACCCGGAAGTTCTGCTGCAGTACCTAGGAAAGCTGCCAGGGGGCCCAAAATCTAATAATTTCTAGGTGTCATGAAGACCTACCCACCTACCAAGTTTCATTCCAATCCATCCCCTGCTTCTTGAGTTATCTTGCTAAACCACACACACACACACACACACAAACACACACACAGACAAATGCTACTGAAAACATAACCTTCTTGGCGAAGGTAACAAAATACTGACCTGTACCATACACTCCAACTGAAACATACACAGGCCCAGTTCAGCCATACTGGGTTTGAAGAGCTCCCGTAGGCGATAGTCCTGCATCAGGTGCACCAGCACACAGAACGTCTCCTCTTCTGGCATCTGTACAGAAAATCTCACAGTTCAGACAACCTGGAAGTAGTTTGGGCTTTTTTTTGTGACCTTTAAGGGGAATCAGCCAGTTTATTTTCATGTCTCAGTTTGATTTTTATGATGATGATTCGATTTTGCACCCCCACATGTACAGGTCTCATTTAGGAAATACTTACATGTAATTCAAATTCAAATTCTGATTTAAAAAAGGATTGAAGGATTGATGGGATTGAAGGATACTTGACTTTAACCTTTGTCTTTCCAATACCTACCTAGTATATACTAAGTATCAGGGCTCAAAATACTGGGTGCATGTGCACCCAATTCTTTTCTGTGGGTGCACCAGTGCACACAAATATTTTCTTAGGTTTAACATAATGTAAAGCTGTTAAATGTATACTTACAGCATACTCTTAACATCTAAGTGTCAGAAAAAAATAATACAATCATTGTTATCATACTTTTCTTGACAGGAAACATAATTATAGTTTTGGCAGGCATTCTACTTATTTCATCTTGTATGGTGCACCTAAAATATTTTTTGTGCACACAATTTTTTAGGTTGGGTGCACCAGTGCACCTATTCCCAAAAATGAATTTCGAGCCCTAATATACTAAATACCATGATCACATTATCCATAAAGGTCTTCTTAAGTTACTGTATACTGGTAATAGATATGACGAAACACAGACAGACAGTACAGACAAAAAACAATATAATATACCTCCATTTTTCATGGACATATTGTTTTGATAAGCCATTAGGTCATAATTTGCATAATTAGTACAATGGTTAGAACATACTATAATTACAGCCCAATTCAGGAGAAAAAGAACTTACCTGCATCAGTAAAAGCCCCACGATGAAGCCACTCCCTTGGCAGTACCCAACCTCCCTGTCATGGAGAGAGTATGCCTGAGGAGAGTCAGAATTATGGTTTTATATATTAAATGGTTACCTGTTGCAGAGAAACTTTCACAGTCACTGTGACAGGTTCAGTTTGCAGTGAATGCAGTGCTGTTATATACATGTAGCTAACAGGTTTCAGTTTTCAGTGAATGCAGAATGCAGTGATGCTATAGCCAACAGGTCTCTTATAAATCAGTAATCTTTGGTCATTTCTTGCCAAATCTTATATAAGTTATACCAGTAAGCTATAGATATGATAGAGGCACTGATGGCCGCATCAGAGTGTACAAGCACGTCTATCATATATAAACCCTTGGACGATGGGAAACAAAACGTTACAGAATGCTAAACTGAATAGTGAGTAAGTGTGTTATCTGTTTTTAGATGTTTCTAGCAACACAAGTTATGGGAATAAGGAGAGATATCGTACCAAATTACCAATTGAAAACAAATACAGTAATACATACAAACAGTGAAACCAGCGTCTGTTTTTCTGTCATTTGAAAGAATTTTGCTGCTGATGATGGACAAAAATTTTTCCAATCCGTCATCTTTGGTGGACAAAAATCAGTGTGGAAAGAGATGTCATTAAACTAAGCTTAGTCTACCAGCAAAATTTGCCCCTCGAAATGCAAGCAATAGTGTTTCAGAGGGTCAAGATTTCAAAGTTTTCCTAGAGCATATCCTGGGTCCACCCTTAGGATTGTTAATGTTATGCTCAATATGAAAGACAATTGACATGACAGATAAAATGTATGACATACAAGAACATCATACATGCAATTATATTTGAAACTGAAAAGACTTTACGGTAAGACCACACCAATTTTTGATTTCTTGGTTGACGGATTCGCCCGCTTTATTTTTTTCTGATTTGCAAAAAACAAAATTCAGAATTAACTGCAAAATGCTCATATTTTGCCCTGAACAGTTGAAAACAGTCCTTTTCTTCCTAGTTGTTACAGTTATTCCATCTTTCAATGCAGTGGTCTCATTAAAAGTTCAAAATTCATTGTAACAGTTTAAATTTTGAACCAGCCTGGTGTGTTGACTTCATGGCTCCTATCGTACCATTTTGGGCCATAATAGGATACCTACTAGTAGGCCTGTTTTTTTTTTTTTAATTTTTTTGCCCACTCGCTCCATTATTTTTCTAGAAAAATCCATCAACCAAGAAATTAAATTAGTGTGGCCTAATGTCATGTAATTTTGTTGGATGGATGGAGAGGCACTTTGCCTACTAAAACAACATACCTTCATGACATTAAACAGTGTCTCTTGTCCAAGTCCATCCTTTTCTCTGAAGAACTCATGTTCAGGATAGGTGCGGGCGATGTCTCTCCTGATGACCTTCTCGCAGGGTGACGTGGCCTTCAGGTACTCTGCGTATTTCTCCTTGAGTGGCGACCGATGGGCGTTACACAGCAGCTGCCAGGCGATGCCCCTGAAGTGGTGAGGAATTCCTCTCCTCACAAGACTCTGTACATTCAAGATGAGGTTTGTTTATTTGTTTGTTTATTATACCTTTATTGTACATTCATGCCCCGACGGGCTAGGTACAGGTCAAGATATAACAGACACATAACAAACGTATATAGAAAATTGGAGACAAAAGATGTACTACTTGACTTAGACATACATACATAAGGAACATACAAGGGTACTATACTAGGCTAATACAAAGTGTTATAGTCACTGAGCTAAATAAATATAGAGAGGTCAACTTCTTCTCGCTTTTTTGTACAGTGGAAAATGTGGGAGCAGATCACGTTTGTGATACAGGGTTTGTCTAGACGCATCAAAATATAAATTATCATTTGCACTTAGGTGTTCAAAGTATGGGAACTTCTCTTTGATATAATTAAAAAGGACAGATCTTTCATTAGACCGATCTCCATTGGTTTGTACAGACATGAGTTGCCATACATACTATTCTTCCTACTATTCTTTAACTACATACTACTATCATAACAACATGGTAATGCTTATAACTACAACTACATAAACACACACAAGATGCAAATTGTACCGAGAGGTCAGAGGTCTAGTATAAAATTAAAAACATTCATATTTACACTCTGTCGACATTTACCACCAAGATTGTAAGGGTTTGGAGGTGTCCACCACAGTTTTCAACCATTCCCGGATGTGTTTTTTAAATGATGTAGGTGCGGATAGTCTGATGTGTTGTGGAAGTGCGTTATATGATTTAGTGCAACGGTACAGAAATGTTCGTTTGGCTGAGGCTGTTCTTGGTTTTGGCAGTCTGAAGCCCCCCTTTGCGCTAGGCGTGTGTTGTGTTGGTGTGTATCATTAACTGTCTGTAATCGTTTGTAGATTTTTTAGGTGTCATTTTTAAGGGCAATAAACAAGCTTTTAACTTGAATATAATTATTGAATACTAGTAATCTTCATTGCATATTCATGCCCAGATGGGCTAAATACACCTGTGACCACAGAGCAATATAAAACATAGTATTGAACACTGCAATGCTACCATCTAGCACTAAGTACTAAATGTCTAATAGATGTACAACAATACTATACTTAACACCATTTCTTCTCTCTTTTTGAGACACATGGAGACATGACATTCACTGCATATTTTGTTGACCATTTTGAAGTCTCTTCAAGACAAATACTAGTAGTTAATACTATGATGTATTTTATAATGTGTGTCATGAGAGGAGTCCAGGAAGAGTAGTGGTGTGTTATATGTCACTAATTGAAGATTCCTTAAATAAACAAACAAACAAACAAACATACCTACCATATATCAACTTGAAGATATTAAATCTAATAGTATACAAACCTTCAGAGTTACATGTACATGTATCATGTTGACATACAGACACACACAAATGTTACCAAAAACATAACCTTTTTGAAGGTAATAATACCTCAGTCCATTTTCATGGAGGTAAAACCGGCTAACTCTTGCATATGCATGTATAACAAAGAGGACAAGTATGATACATGCAACACTAGTGCTGTGTACCTAAACCCACATTTAGGTTCAGGTCCAGTTTCAAGTCCAGAGGTTTAGGATCAGTTCTGGACTCATAAGTCTGGACCTAAACCCATGGCATACACAAAATCGCATGTTGGTATGCTTGCAATGTTTGGGCAAAATTGTGGTCACGTAACATGGAGGCTGACACTTGACGATGCCCAATGGCAATGTTTTCTTCATTTTGTGGCACAGAGTTTGTGATCTATGAAAGGTTTTACTTTTAGGTGGCTTGGAAAGGGGTATGTCACGTTTTTTTGTAATAAGTCCGGAATTAGTTCTCGACTTTTAGTTGTTTTTTTTTTACTTGAACCTTTTACAAGTCTGGAACCGGTCCAGCAAACCGGTACACAGCACTATAAACACCGAGCAGATTATAATATTTTATACTCAGTAATTAAATTTGGACTGAGCAGAGCAGTTTGGACTAGTGGCTCTAGCCATTTACTACTAAAACCTACAACTCATCTGATATTTGGTGGAAATATTTTCTGTTACCCAATGGATCATAATACCCCCCACTGAGACCCTTCATGCTTCATTGAAAATTAAAAAATCTCGAAAAAAAAATTTCAAAAAAATCTCGAAATTTTTCTACAAAATTTCGAGATTTTTTTATAGCCACTAGAAAAATCTCCGGATTTTTTTATAGCTACTAGAAAAATTATAATTATTATAGCTATGTAACACTAACCTTGATCAACTTAGGTTTACGCTTGTTGAACTCCTCCCAGTCATTAACGATGTCTCCCCAGACGACCCATGTGTCCTCCTCGGTGGGAGTTCTGTCTCCCCCTGCCTCAGTCATGTCCTCGGGCGCACCATAATTGTTCAGGTTACTGTTGACAGAATCGCTGGACACCAGGCTGGTTCTGGAACCTCGCGGAGACGAGTCTGACAGAGACTTCAGGGACTTACTGTCAGCCTCCAGTATTCTGAAAGGTCACAAAGAATTACACCATGACCAAGCTTTAGTATTATATATATCATAAAACAGGCATTAGTTAAAAGAGTCCTCCTCGCAACCGTTAGCATGGTCGCATATGGCAGCGCCCATCTCTGTTTCTATAGCCCTTGGGCCACACAGTGCAATCACTACAGCAGGGGCTAGTCCACTGGTAGCGGTGTGTTTAACTCCCACACTCTTTCTCAAATGTTGAGTGCTAAGCAGAGAAAGCAGTTGTACCATTTTCTAAATTTTTTTTAAAAGACTTTAAAAAGTCTTTGGTATGACTCGGTTGGGGATCGAACTCATGACCTACCGAGTGCAAGGCGAGCACTCTAACCACTTGGTCATTGCACTGATCATGCATTATAGGACAATACAAAATTGTAAATTTTCTGGTCATTTTTTTAGTACTTAACAAAGTAAGTTGCATCAACCCTACTCCACTGCAAATGAGTTTCATTAGGGAAGTACATACATGTGTAGGTGGCAAAATATGAGTGTTTATAAAAGCTTGAAACATGGGTGTCAGCCATGTTTGTTTACATTCTGGTATTTTGTGGTGGTACCACAAACTGAGTGTGGGGGGACTTATTTTAGCACCAACCCTAAATGTCAGAAATGTTAGCCTGGTTACCAGACCTTTTTTAGCCCCTGAGTATATCCTCTATTTGCAGAAAGGATATAGACTCGGGAGCTATAAAATAAGTCAGGTAACCAGACTAGGAAATGTGAGATACACTATCATACAGTAATAACACAAATATGTCATAATTGCACCATGACTTTTGTAACAGTTATACTGTTCCAAGCAATCAAAAAAAAATTAATTAAAATTTGTAAAGTCAGGAGGAGGATCTTATTTTCCAATAAATAAAAATTCTAAGATGTAAAAAAAATGCATACTATTACTAAAAATTGTACTTCATAGTACACGATAAAGTACCCACTAGTCATGCGCATTCTTGAAAAGTCTCTTTTTTCACTGAGGGGTTGTGCTCTGTGCAACCTACTAGTAATCAAAATGTTACAATTAGGTTGTCCACTTAGGTAGCCCCAGTTCCAGTGACTTGATTTCTAGAATTATTATGTCTAAATCTAGATAACAAAGGATTTACTTAAATCACACATGTGCCATCTTAATTAATTGAAATAAAATGAGAGGCCAGATATGTATAGAGTTCTCTGTTGTGGCCTTGTGTGTTTCAGACTTAGTACGATGACACTTAGTGATTCTCATGGTCACGCATCCGCCGATAAAGGCATTTTACATTAAATTTTAAACTAGAATTCCGAGACCTCATACCTCCATGAAATATGATCTTGATATGTAAATGTAAATTTCTTCTTTAATTGTGCAAATGACCTCTGCATTAACATGATATATACATCGTGATGTATGTTAACTTTTGATTAACTTACAGATGTCCCAAGTATGACATTCTCATCATTCACCATTACAAAATCATAGAATTTTTGCAGTAATTATGCGAATTAGGTCATCATTTGCATAATTAGTATCTGTTGAAGTTCCGCCTGCCATAGGTTACATACATGTATGCAAGTAGTATAATGTAAAACACTGTAATTATAGAATTCCCACATTAATTATGCAAATAAAGTCCTCATTTGCATAATTTGCATTTAATTATGTACATCTCTCTCTCAGCTACCTACACACCAAAAATAATGAAAATATGTTGTTCCTGTCTGGACTTATTGGCTTTTAAACATTTCGCCAGGAAGTGCCCTGCAGTTTCAGAACAAGCCGCTAGGGGGCCCAAACTCATATGACTTCTTCCCAAGCACGAGAGCTATCTTCCATCAAAATTTCATGACCCTAGCATGTCCAGATCGCGAGATATCAAAACCGGAAGTTGTGCTGCAGTACCAAGGGAAGCCACTAGGGGGACCAAAATCTAATCATTTCCAGTTTTCGTCACACCCTACCAACACACCAAGTATGAAACCAATCCATCCAGGCGTTCTTGAGTTATCTTGTTGACCAACAGACGGACAGACGGACAGATAAACGCAACTGAAACTAGAATTCCGAGATCTCATACCTCCATGAAATATGATCTTGATATGTAAATGTAAATTTCTTCTTTAATTGTGCAAATGACCTCTGCATTAACATGATATATGCATCGTGATGTATGTTAAATTTTGATTAACTTACAGATGTCTCATCATTCACCATTACGAAACCATAGAATTTTCGCATTAATTATGCAAATTAGGTCATCATTTGCATAATTAGTATCTGTTGAAGTTCCGCCTGCCATAGGTTACATACATTACATGTATCGCGAGATATCGTAAACACTGTAATTATAGAATTTCCTCATTAATTATGCAAATAAAGTCCTCATTTGCATAATTTGCATTTAATTATGTACATCTCTCTCTCAGCTACCTACACACCAAAAATAATGAAAATATGTTGTTCCTGTCTGGACTTATTGGCTTTTAAACATTTCGCCAGAAAGTGCCCTGCAGTTCCAGAACAAGCCGCTAGGGGGCCCAAACTCATAAGACTTCTTCCCAAGCACGAGAGCTACCTTCCATCAAAATTTCATGACCCTAGCATGTCCAGATCGCGAGATATCAAAACCGGAAGTTGCGCTGCAGTACCAAGGGAAGCCACTAGGGGGACCAAAATCTAATCATTTCCAGTTTTCGTCACACCCTACCAACACACCAAGTATGAAACCAATCCATCCAGGCGTTCTTGAGTTATCTTGTTGACCAACAGACGGACGGACGGACAGATAAACGCAACTGAAAATATAACCTTCATGACACATTTCATGGAGGTAAATATAACCTCCATGACACATTTCATGGAGGTAATTATGTCTCAAGAAATTTGCTACACACGTACAGTGTAGTACCTGTATTTATTGTGCTATAACAAAGCTGTGGCCATCTAGTCCTCCATGATTTAGTGAAGACATATTTTTACAAACATGTTTGTCAGTCAAACACCCACATAAAGTCACTGCCCTGAGGTCAAACTACTGCAAAAAGGCAGTTGTCTTGAGTGGCTCATAATACCCTTGTGGCCTAAGGGCTGGTGACCTGTGTCAGACAACCTTGACAGGGTCCTGAAGGCCATTTGCACATTAGAGATTCACCTGGTGAGAGAAACTGGTAGCATGTTGCGCTACCTAAGGCCACACCAATTTAATTTCTTGGTTAACGGATTCGCCCGCTTCATTTTTTCCTGATTTGCAAATAAAAATAAAAATTCAGAATCAACTGCAAAATGCTCATATTTTGCCCTGAACAGTTGAAAACAGTCCTTTTCATACTAGTTGTTACAGTTATTCCATCTTTCAATGCAGTGGTATCATTAAAAGTTCAAAATTCATTGTTTAAATTTTGCACCAGCCTGGTGTGTTGACTTCATGGCTCCTATTGTATCATTTTGGGCCATAATAGGATGCCTAGGCCTGTTTTAATTTTTTCTTTTTTTGCCGCCCGCTCCATTATTTGTCTAGAAAAATCCGTTAACCAAGAAATTAAATTGGTGTGGCCTAAGTTTATAAATAATGGTTGCTCCAAACAAAATATGGTTGCACGATGCAACTGCGGAACTGGGTAATTCGAACCCCCTCTAACTCTAAATAATCCCAGAATGCATCTCACCTATGGCTAAATGTAATGTGACAACTTTTGATGGGAATACTCCATTACTGATTGTGGTATTATTGATACTGTATACGTAACATATTTGCTTGTAAGGCCACACCAATTTAATCTGTTGTGTCTCAGAGTTTTTCAGAAAAAATATGAAGCGACAGGGCGAAATTAAAAAGAAAAAAACAGGGCAAGACACCCCATGAAGGCCGGAAATGTTACGATATGAGCCATGAGGTCAACATACCAGGCTGGTTTATAATTAAAACAATAGATTTTGAACTTTTAATGAAACAAAGTTGCATTGTTACATTGAAAAACTTAAACAACTACTGTAGGAAGAAAAGGACTTCAACCAAAATATGACTCTGCATGATTCAGAACCTAAAAGCTTTTTTTTTTTGCAAATCAGAAAAAAATGGACAGGGTGAATCCGAGAAACAACAAGTTAAATTGGTGTGGCCTAAATGTTGTTTTCCTAGGTTCGAGCAAGGTGGTTGCAGGAGAATGGTTCAAGCTAACAATGCCTTGCTGTACTTGTAGACTGACTTTGTCTTTAAATTTTAATTTACCAAAAAAATGCTATGTGCTAGCATTACTAGTTAATGTAAATAACCAAATGAAAAATAAATAGTTATGGGTGCTACACTTTCACCAGTCATATTATCACATTCAACTTGAAAAGGCAACTTGGTGGTTGAAAGGGGTAAAGACCTGCATGCAGACTTGGAATTACACATAAATAATTCAGAACTATATGTTTGATATTATCTTATAAATACCATACACTGCAAAATTATGGCACTCCCTCCCAAACACAATAGCTTCCCTCTTGAATACAATCCACAAGCTTGCTGCTTTCAAAATAAACATTGACTGTCATCTTCTGGCCATGGCATTATTAGTCATAATATTGTCTGTCATACCTACTAGTACCTGGAGCAGTGCCTAGAAATCATGGTCAAAAGGCTGTTTAAAAAAAAACATAATACTAGTTAAACATTTCACCTTTAAAATGCTGTACAGTTCTTACCTAGTAGATCAGAGATAGATATTTGACCAGAACTACTACCTGTTTACCTTCTAACTTCTATGAAACTGACAGCCTACCTTTCCGTCCTTTCTGAACTTGACAACCTGGCCGGAGAGGAGGCCCTCCTCACACGTTTGGGAGGGGCGAGAAAGCGGTCAAAAAAGCCGCCCGACTGTTCGGGAGGCTCCTCAATTTCGGCCGGAATTTCACTGACCAGTTGGAGGACATCCACGGGTCTTCCTGACTGGCTGGGCCTGTCCATTCTTGCGTTCCGGACGAGACAAACTTGTGTTTTGTCTGTGGCGACCGCCTGGGTTTCTTGAGTGGAACAACAAGCAGTTGTCTGTTTCCCCCTATATGGGCCTCACCCTACCTGCCACATCATCACCCAACTTGAACACATTTAGGTTCCAGTGTCAGCGGTCAACACCCTCAGTAATTACATGACGTCTCCTTCAGGCTAGCCGCCCTCCCTCTTTTTTCTAACGCAGTTTCAAAGTGGTGTCAACAGTCAAAGGTCAATCAGTCAAACGCTTTCAACAATTACTTTAGATTTACAAATTCTAGTTTCAAAAATTATCCTAATTGTCTAGGTTACAATAGCCTTGAAGAAAATTTAGATATCACCTTAATTTACAATTTATTTAAAGCTTCAGTTACATTCAGATATGTACAAAATGTACTTCATATGGGATATACCAATGTAGCATGCGTTTAGGGGTTGAACGAGGGGGGAAAATGATTAGATTTGCAAGTAATTGTTGTTTTCTTTCATTTGGTAATACCTTTGAAAGCTGCCCTTCAAGAGACAAAAAGGTGCATTGATTTGTGCTCTAGTGCAGTGTAATGACTGTGGGAGAATACTGCATACACGTACATACTTTAGTGCATGTACAGGAAACTGGAAAAACAACTTCAGAGGACTGCTAAGGTGTTTTCAGTCTCCTGCTTGACTAGTGCCACAAAGGCCCCAGGCTACTCCAGCAGGGGTACATTTTCGATTGTGTCAAACGTATCAGGTCTAACCTTGAAGGGGCATTATACAACATTTTTGCACAAAAATTGAAATATTTTTATTGAAAAATCTTCTTGTGATTGTAATTTACTAAATTTCAAAATATTTGTGCAGTTATCTCAGATTTCTACAGCCCACACGAGGCACACTCAGTTTGTGGTACCACCACAAAATACCAGAATGTAAACAAACATGGCTGACAGCTGTGTTTCTAGCTTTTAAACACACTCATGTGGCATAGGGTACTTACTTTGAAGAATGAAATGATCAGAAAATTGACTTTTTGTATCATTCTAATTTTATTTGTTGCATAATGAAGTTTTAATCAGAAAGGGATGGAATTTTCTGTCTTGTTACATCATGTGAAATGATTGATTTACTGGTATCTTTTCTTATTCTTGCACTTCCAATTCTCACAATAATTTGCCATATGTATATATAAATACATGCATGTATTTACTACAATGTATGCCATCCATTTAAGGCCACACCAATTCAATTTGTTGTTTCTCAAATTTTTTCTGAAAAAATATGAAGCGACGGGGTGAAAAAACAAACAAACAGGCCAAGGCACCCCATGATAGCCGGAAATGTTACAAAATTGTTATGTTTAATAGATTTTGAACTTTTAATGAAACAAAATTGCATTGTTACATTGAAAAACCTTAACAACTAGGAAGAAAAAGACTTTCTCAGGGCCATAATATGAGCATTTTGTAATTATTATAATATTGATTAGAACAAAAAAATTTTTTTTTGCAAATCAGAAAAACGATGGACAGGGTGAATCCGAGTAACAACAAATTAAATTGGTGTGGCCTGAAGGTTAAAATATAAGGCTAGGGTGATATATGGCCTGATGTTTGTATGAATGACTACTAGGCAAGGGAGGAACTTATACTAGTAACTAGAGTTCGGAGGTCTCATGCCTTCGACAGTGTGATATTGTTTTGGTGGGTGTTGTGTGTGTGTATAGTGTAGGTTTTTTGTGAAGATGATTATCGTAGTGAACGAAGCAACAGACTATTCACCAAGCCTGTACCATGTCTTTCTACGGAAATACGGATCGTAGAATTCGGCAAAAAGAAGAGGAGAATTGGCCTGGGGAGTCTGGCCGCGAAAGGTTGTTTTCTTCCCTCCGATACGCGGTGATCCAAACTTCAAAACGGCAAAAACTCCTTCAACTAAATTATTCTTCTATGCAGCCAGTGTTGTTGAAGCGTGCGATGTCCAATACATTGAAGACAATTGCAAGTTACAAAATCACACAAACTGGCCAATTGTTGTGATGGTATGTGGTATGTAAGATAAATGGGTTCCTCCCGGTGAGTTGTATCTCTCTAGCGGGCTGTCTGACCCTTTAGCGGCATACTATTCCCTTTATTTTGGCCGTTTTCTACTATTTTTCCAGTGATCCATGGTGCCTGGTAGAAAGTTAATCTTCCTCCACAAAGAGAAACTCATTTTATCATATATGCCTTACTTGTTAGAGGGGCCGTCGTATCAAACTTTTAGCAGGAAACAGCCCGACTTTCTATTCCAGCCCGGATGGTGGTATAGATTAGCCCAGGTCCTCCGGGGACGTTCCCAGAGGTACGACTGGCAGGGCTGAGGTCAGCCTCGGGTGACCTACCTAACCGTCCCAGTCTATCCTGTCAATGCAATTTATCCTGGATAGAATTCAAATAAAATATGTATCCTAGTTGCAATTTAACAATCTTCAATTTTTGAACTAGTAGTTATTTACTGGTTATTTCTCAGGTTGGCGACGCAGTTTGGCTATGTTAGTTTTCTTGTGGGGGCCCATCGGACCATAATATGGTCGTGAAAATCTATCCTTTCAATGGCAGGGCTTCTCTATTCCCTCTCCACACGACCCATTATGAAGAAGATTACAGGCATCAAACTCAAAGTCATTCATAGAATACCGCCGTGCTCCTCGCTAAAGCCACAAAGCTTATAAAGATTAGATACTGCTCAATGCGTTCAGACCACTTCCTTCTAGTGACCTGGCCATTGTGTACAGTATACCAACTATGTTATCGATTAATACAAAGTTTGTGACCTTATATCGGGTTTAAATCTTTAACTCCTGTTGCATTACGATACGATATGCACAAATGTACTACACAAGACTGCACAAATGTACATGCTAATGTTGTAGGTATTACGGGAAACCTATTCACATTATCCATATTCCAGATTTACCTGGGTGCCAAACTGAGATACTTTGTGTCCAGTGTGCTATGGGTCTGGCAACCAGGCTAATTCCAGATGTTCACACTGGGGGCCACAGACCTGTCAAATAAAGCACGCTCTGCTGGGGCACTGGGCCACTAATGTTTTTTCAACAAACAATTTCAAAGAAAACGTTTTTTCAACTAAAACCAATGTTGACAGCTTCCTGTCTGTAACTTGTTGTTTTAACCTAGATATGAATAGGTTTCCTGTATTCCCTACAACATTAGCGTGTACATTTGTGCAGTCTTGTGTCAGGGTTCACAAATTTTACAAGAGTTATGCAGTTGCTCCAGTACATGTAACAAATATTAATAAAAGAAAGATTGCCTTTTCTACATTGTACATTATGAATGATGTATCTATGTGTGTTTGAAGGCTGGCCGAGTCGTTAACCCAGCATTAACCCAGTATTAAAACTTTCAGTATTAATGCAGCATTAAGCGCCACTTTCGCCAATTTCGCAAGGATTCTGTTGTTTCAACAAACAGGAAAGTTTTTTCCAGCTATCCTTGTGGGCATAAAGCAATGTAATCCACAGAGGGTGGAAACCAAAAAGGTCTAGTGCAGTATGAAAGACATATAGATTTCTCTTATTAATTAATCAAATTGGGTCACAATTTACATAATTAATATCTGTCAATGTTCCTCTTCCTCTTGTTTAAATATGCCACCATTTCAATTGTTCTATCATGGAACGCAGCAGATTTATAGACTTTTGTCATTAATTATGTAAATTAGATTGTGATTTGCATAATTGTCATCTAATTAGGTCAAGCATCACTTAAGCTACCGAGATACCAAAAATAACAACAATCCGTCAACCGGTTCTTGAGCTATCCTACTTCAAACATTTTCAAACAAATGCCTCTGCATTTCCCAAATAAGCTGCTACGGGGCCCAAACTTACGGCACTTCTTTCTGAGCACGAGAGCTACCTACCATCTAAAAATCATGACCCTAGCACGTCCATATCACGAGATTTAAAAACCAGAAGTTTCGCTGCAGTACTTTCTAATTCAATGACGTGGGGACCCCCCACGAAGCCCATATCCGAACTTGACCTTGGTATTGTCAATGGTAACTTGCCAACTAAAAAACATGAACATCCATTTAAAGATTCTCGAGTTATCTTGATGACAAGAAAAAACACAAGAAACAAAGGTCAACTGCAGTGACATAGAAACCCCCACGGGGCCCATCTTTGAACTTGACCTCGGCATTTTCAACGGTAACTTGCCCACTAAAAATAATGAACATCCATTTAAGGATTCTCGAGATATCTTGATGACAAGGAAAAAACACCAAAAACCAAGGTCAACTACAGTGACTTAGGAACCCCCCACGAAGCCCATTTTTAGCCTTGACAATGGCCACCCCTAAATCAACCTGCCTGCCAAAAATCGTGAACCTCGGACCTTGCCTTCAAGAGTTATCGTGCCTAATCTGCCAAACAGTGCAAACCCGATTTCATAACCTTCTCCGAAGGCATAGCCTTCAGTCGAAGGCAATAATAAGGTGTGACAATGTGACCTTTCAACCTCTCAATACACTTTAAGGCCACACCAATTTGATTTCAAATTGCTGGTTCTTGAATATTTTCATAAAAAATAATATTTGCAGTAGCAAAATTTCACAGACTGAGAAAAATGGACCTGTTTATGGGACCATATGTTTGCGGTAGCAGCAGGTGCAGAAAAAAGAAAGTCGGAAAATTTGTGTTACAGAAGTGACGCGAAAACTGTGAATATAAAGGTACCGAGAATATAAAGTGATTACAGTATTATGATAGATGAAATTATCACTGTTTAGTTCAATTTAGCTCGATAAAAATGTTAAACATTATCAAAGGAAGACACTTTTAAATATACATGTATCATATCATGTACAAATATAGATGTCATCAATGAAGTATGTAAGTATATTTCAAAATTTTTCAAAGCCATTAGAACTAATAGATCAATACCACTTTATATAGTTTTTTTTAGCATTTTATACCTTGGACCTGATGTTAGTCCTAAATCTTTATTATTATTATTGTTGTAATTAGTACATTGTACATCCATGCATTTATCCCATTGGGAAATGAACATGTAATAAAGTTTCATTTCAGTTCAGTTCATATAACCTCTCTTGGACTTGACATGTACAGTTAGGATTGGTCTATAGGATTCTCACTCCTCCAGATCCAATCATCCTTCCAACTTCAATACATGATAATGAAATTCAATACATAAATACGAAATATTATACATTATGTCGTACAAGTGGTCGCCATAATGTCACAGCCAGTGGTAGGCAAAAAATGGTGACGGTTGGCTGATTGCCTACCAATCATTTGCATACCTTCAAAATTTGATGTATATGAAGTAAGAAAAAGCTGTATACCTGGCCCAGGATAACAGCCTCAGGGCAAATGCCAGGATTACGCGCATGCCCAGAGGGCCCCAAGTGTGTACCCACGATTTTTGTACAAAAACAGTGTAAAATTTCTTAATGTTGGGATCTGTTGCTTTTTTGGAGCTGGATGTTATAGGTAAGGGTTATTTGCATTTGAATATGTAAAAAAAATGAGTTTGTGCCATGTTGGTGTGTCCAGGCCAGAGAAGAAGTCCTGAGTTTCCATGCTATCATCAGCTGGTGATAGAGGTCAGAGGTCACTTCTGAAAGTTTGTGCTAGCGTTTAAATGCCTTTAGCAGTATAGGATTTTTTTATATCAACAAAACTGACAGTTTAGAGCCCGAGTGACCCTATGAATGTGTGCTTTTTATGCTGTTTCACTCAGGCAGGTGACTTTTCACACCTTCTTTCTTACATGTTTTCCATACATTTCAATGGGACAGTCCATTACCGGTCTTTGCCCAACAGGTGTTCCAGCCCGTGTGATAACTAGTATCACCCAGGGTCCTAAATTGTTATTACAGGCTTCCGAATGTTCTACAGAATATTCCAAACACATTTTGCATGTGACCCATGTGCCACTTTCAACAATTCAAATTAATGCTGTTAACATTTTTTTGTTTGAGGGACACCAAATTTGGGCATTTTTGCATTGAAATGCGTGTTTCTCAGCTGGGTGTAACATAAAGATAAACACAGTACTGTTCCTCTAACTGAACTACCAAAGAAGAACACAGTACCCACCTGTTCTGTTCCTCTAACTGAACTACCAAAGAAGAACACAGTACCCACCTGTTCTGTTCCTCTAACTGAACTACCAAAGAAGAACACAGTACCCACTGTTTNTCTCTGACTGAACTACCAAAAAAGAACACAGTACTCACCTGTTCTGTTCCTCTAGCTGAACTACCAAAGAAGAACACAGTACCCACCTGTTCTGTTCCTCTAGCTGAACTACCAAAGAAGAACACAGTACCCACCTGTTCTGTTCCTCTAACTGAACTACCAAAGAAGAACACAGTACCCACCTGTTCTGTTCCTCTAACTGAACTACCAAAGAAGAACACAGTACCCACCTGTTCTGTTCCTCTAACTGAACTACCAAAGAAGAACACAGTACCCACCTGTTCTGTTCCTCTAACTTGGCCAGTAGCTCCAGCTCCTCCTCTCCAAGCCGGTCCTTGTCAGGAGAAGAGAGGGGAGTCTCCATGTTGGGCTCTTATAGGGGACACCAAGCTGTGGGAGACATCACAATAATGTAGCTTGGAAAGCATGAGGCATAATGTGTATAAACTTGAAAAAAAAAAATGAAGTGACAAGCTAGGACTAGGGGAAAAAATAAACCAGGCCTAGGCCTCCAATGATAGCCCAAATGTGTGATAGGAGCCACAAAGTCAACATATCAGGCTGGTTTACAATTCAAACAATGAATTTTGAACTTGTAATTGAAGCATTGCATCATTAGATGGAAAATCTATAACAACTACTATCAAGACAAGTCAACTGTTGAGGCCAATGCCTTTCCCGCCTTAACTGTTAAATTTGAGGGAGCTCGTCTCTGCAAAATTTGGATACTAGTACCAATGAGGACTTATCAAATCTTATCTTTACTGTAACGTTTTTAAGAACCTCCCGACAAATTACTCTTTTAAGATATTTCAATATTAATAACAGTATGCTGTATTTAAGATTTTAAACATTTGTTAAATTTTATCCCTATGTGTGTAAACAGCTGTATAGCCCATTTGTAATCGTAATAATGTTGTATTTTGTAACCAGACCCAACAATTCAGCCGAATGCATCTCGGCTGCCAGTGGGTCCTGGGATTTATTTGTTCATCAACAATAAACCAGTCTATCAAAATATGAGCATTTTTTTTTGCAAATCAGAAAAAAGAGAAGTGGGCAGACTTCCATGGTTACAGAATATATTGTTTTATGATGGTATGGGATCTTAAAGCTCTAGTTTTAAAATTTAATTGCAATACAAAGAAATTTACATAACAATTTGTACTGATAATATTGGAATTCCAATCATACTAAATAGAAACATGTATGATCAATAAGCAGATATAGAAATATAGGATGTGTTAAAAATAAAAATGGAGATGTGAAAGCATCACCATGTCCTTTGACTAAAGTTTGAGTTGGGGACAGCAGCCCCCTGCATGCGGGAACTTATGACGTCATACCTCTGCATGTTAAAGATTTAACTTTTGCCTCTATGTAACTAGCCTGGGTACCATCCCCAGTAGTATATTCGCAAACTCTATAACTGGGTCTGGACTTGCACACATATGTAGCGTCTGGAGTCTAAATATTCGTTCAGATTTTGAACGAGCGCGCTGATTGGTCCTACTCGTCTAAGCCCTTTTTTGGGTGTGTACATATTAGGTAAGGGCTGTTCGGATGTCCGAACGGCGACGTTAGCGTCCGTTCGAACGTCCGAACGCCTTATCATCAACATGTCCGACGGCGAACCGAACGCTAAAGCACACATGATATAGCCGTAGTCAGTCTTTCCGCGATAAATCATCAACATGGCTGACGCACAAGCCGCTCAGCTCACGGAGGTTGATGTTGATGTTGACCTCGCAATCACGTCCGTTTTGGACGATTTAGACGGAATATCGTCGCTCAAAAATGAGCAAAAAGATGCATTGAATAATTTCGTTCATGATGTTTTGGGCGTCCTACCGGTAAAAAAGAACGCGCCGAGAAAAGGAACACTCGCACGAAGATCTGTGTTTACAAAACAACAAACATCACTTGAATAATGCAGGCGCGACATTGGCCGTCGCCTCTGAGGCTTAGCCAATCAAATGAAGCCCCGCTGCTCGGGCTAGCTCATTACGTGACGTCATGACCAATCGTTTTATATGTGTGCAAGTCCAGACCCAGTTATAGAGTTTGCGAATATACTACTGGGGATGGTACCCAGGCTACTATGTAACATCCATGTCCATAATATCACCAGGGTCCATAATATCGCCACCCTAAGAAAAAGTGTGCTTAAAGATATTTTTACTGCAACATACCCTAGGTATGTACATTTGAGGTGTGCAGGAGTGCATACCAAAAGTATGTTGCACTATAATAGCACACTATTTCTCAAGGTGGCGATATCATGGACCCTGGTGATATTATGGACACAGAATGAGATGTTATAGCATTCTGGTTCCAATTTTTTGGTGGCCCTGGCTTTCCAATGCATGCAGTATGCTATAGACTTGCCAACATTCAAGGTGTAGCTGGTTTTGGTATGTTGAGAAAAAAACTGTCGTAAAATCTACTTCAAGCCTACACAATCTAGTCTCCATACCAACACAACATTACATCACAAGGAACACTAACACTACAAGGGGCCACCCCCTTAGATACACAACTCTCAGTTGCAAAACAAACATTTTCAGATCCAGTTACTTCCCAAGAACTATCATAGAATGGAACGCACTACCCAAACATCTAGTGACACAACTATCTGTCAACACATTCAAGACGGGGTGGGCCCTGCACATGGGCCACCCCGTCTCACAAAATGCAAGTTAATTTATGTTCAGTTTTGTTTTTATTTTCATGCACATTTTCTTCCTCGTCGCACCCCACTGGCCGCAATAGTCGTGCACTCTGGGCGGGATGCCCTAGATAGGGCTTTGCCCAGTATTATATAGAACTAGAACTAGAAGCCTGTTTTGCGGGTCATTTCGAGCTGGGATAAATTCAATAAGCTGCCGGGTGCTGAGGATGTTATGTGCTGTTTAATGTGCTGTTGTGGTTAATCCAAGTGTCTAACTCTAAGTTGAAAGGGTTCAGGGTACTGGACTGGCAGCTGATAAATCCAAGGACACAAAAAAATTGGGGCCAGACTGGCAAAAGTTGAATCTGGTGAATGGAGTGTCCCACGGCTAGAAAGCCAGTTACCAGGCAGTAGTACAGCAAATATATCTGTATTTCTATCTGTATAGCCGGTATAACCGCCCTTTGGCATAACACACAAGCAGCTTAAAAGAGGCTTCCTTAGTCAGCCACAGCTGCAAAGTATAAACTAATTTAAGGTAAACCAAAACAGTGTTAGAAATACCCGTCTGCAGTCTGCAATTTGCAGATAGATTTTCAAGATTGCAGAAAAAAAATTTATACAATCTGTAATTTTGCAGAAGGAAAAAATAGGCTCCAGATTCAATTGTTTTCAACTTAGCAAACTAGACCTCTCTGGCTCCAAGGACAGACAACACTTAGGCTCCTGTTTTGAAGCATCCAGAGCTTCTTCACTAATTTGCATCATCCTTGTCCATCTTTGTTTCCCTTTGGACTTCCAAAAATTTGTCTTCACTAATTTGCATATGAATCAATAGTTTGTGCTTATAAACCTGCAATTCTCTTAGTGTCACTGATGAAAGGTAGTAGTCTGACCATTTCAGGTAGCACCAAAATCATATCGAGTTGCTTAAGAGTTAAATACTGTTTTTTGGGTGTGTCTTTTATCAGTATGTTGTGTGGAAGGATGAAAATTGTGCTAGTACATTTACTGACCCCTGAAGATACCAGTAAATGATAAATTTTCTGTGGAGAAGGATCTATAAAGTCTGAAATTATTAAAAAGAGTGATAGATTAAAAAGAATTCCAGTAATGCTACAGATTTACAAAGCTATATATGATGTAAAAAAGACATTAATAGTTTGAGAATGTTGTAGTATGGAGGCTTGTGTATTTGCAGAAAGTATTTTCAAATTGAAGTATTTCGACCACTGCCAAAATGACAGGAGCTAGGAGGTAACATAGATGTAATACTATTCTTTACCTACCACAAAACATGATAGATTAGGGGAAAATCACAAATCACTACTAGTTCTGTTGAAGGTGAACCAGAACTTCAGCCCAGCATTGCATACTTCCCACGCACAAAATCAATGTAAAACTTATGATCATAATTTCATCCTAAATCCATCTACCCCCCTCCCCTCCGCCTCTTGCAGTAAGCTTTGTGGACATCGCTAGGTCTGTAACATGGTTTCTACAAGAAAAAACAGCGCCATGCTGTAGTATAATCTCACCGTGAAGTATGATGATGGCAGTTCTCTCAGTAGTGACATGAAACAAAGTAAAGTTTGCGGTTTCTGTGCAGCCCAGCCTGGCTTCTCTCACTTTGATCTCAGTAAGGACCGCTACTTCCGGGTCAGGACATGACGCAATGGGCTGTTATAGAAATAAAACTGAAGGGGGGCCTTGGTGAATAAAATATAAAAGGTAGGCTTAAAGAAGTAGAGGAGAGATAGGATTCAGATTTAAAGTAGATTTAATGTCTTAAAAACTGTCTATGAAGAGGTAAATAAGTTTAAAACGTAAAACAGTGAAGATTAGAAACGCATTATGGACGTTTCACCCCCTTCAGATTTATCTTGGAATAGTCCAATCCAAGACCAAGTAGGCCACCCCAAACGACATGTACTCGAGGACATTTTTAACATTATAGTCTGCTTCTATCTAATATTGAAATTCTGAATAATATCATATCTTACAATATGATTCTGCAATGTACGTTGCAAGAAAACACTGGCACTGATACTGATGTTAAAGGTGAAAGGCCATGACCTCCAAGCGCGGGAAACAAGTCGCTGCTTGCCCGCCAGAACACACAACACTGCATAAACCCAGCAGACTTTATACCTTTTACACCTTTACAATTGAACTATCATCTCCTCACGTAGCCGGACGTCCTCCTCTGCTGCCTTAAGATGTCCGAGAGTGAGTTTTAGTTTCATTGTTTTTTTTTTTAGTCAGTTTTGTAGCAAAATGTTGTTGCAAGTGAAGAAACGTAGGTCCCGCTAAACGTTGCGTTGTGACTACTGTATGAATGAACCGGTATTAACGTTACGGTTTGTTACCGTTGTTACTGACGTTATGATAAGGAAAAGAACGTTGCCTCTTTGCCTGTGCGTTTATTCAAATCCAATAGCGACGTGGACTGCAGCCAGAGATCGCAATATTTTATATTTCAGGGTGGTGGTTATTAAGTACAGTCCTGCTATTTTTGGCGACGCCTCTGTGGCGAGCGTAATAACATGTATATTATACCCAGTGGCAGGGATGCTGTTACAAATGTCTGTTTTCTAAAAGCCTTTTTCTTTGTTTCCAGGCAAATTGAAAAAAGTTGCATTCCAGGGCCTGGCCCCAGTGGACACTGAATGCACCAGGCTGCTTGGCAAGGCAAGTACATGTATTCCTCTATTACTTTGTAAATTCAACAAAATAGAACTTTTCTACCACCAACTGTTGAACTTTGGAATAATCTTACGAAGGCAATTTAGGGGGCACACCCCAGTTTATTTGGCGTCTCTATTCGAAGCTGCACACCCTCAAATCTAGCGACCGTCTCTGGCGTGGAATAATTCGGAAGGAGAATAACTGTATATGGGACAAAAGGATATCTCTTCAGCTGCAAGACCAGTTGAGTTTGGTTTCTTGAACCTTTTTAAGTTTGGTAAAATCAACGGAAAAAACATTATTTTCATTCCAAAATGTCTAAAAGTCTAAAAGTAAGTACACACATGCACTTAGACTAGTGATTTCATCTCTGTTTCACATTTCTTGTGGAGGTTTGTCAAAATGAATATTTTCAAGACAGCAGACAGATTTCCGTTCCAGAGGAAAACTCAGCCGACATCTTGCACATTTTGAGACCCGGACATGATGTAAACTTAAAAACCAACATTTTCAACCATCGTTTCATGTCTGTTCCTCTGAAACTGGACTTACACTAACTCTAACTTACACTAACACTAAAGGTTGTTGATGCAGAACAATCAATACTAAGATAAACAAGCAGAAAACAGAACATAAAAAGCCCCCCTCCAAGAAAAAAGCTTGCATTCTCTATACGCTGGCACAGTAGTCTAGTAAAATACAGACCACTTGCTCATTAATATTAACCACTTGTTACACTTTGTTGTTGTCCTCAGGCTCAGGTGTACTGTGAAGGGAACAATGTTTGGGATGCCATGTTGAACCAGGTAAGGAGTAGGGACTGTACAGTAGTTACCAAGAGAAGGGTTGGTACACAAAAGGGGACAGACATTCAATGGTATCTTCTGTACCACAGGTACATGTATAGGACATTGTACTTTTGTGCAAAATTTGTTGGTCTTGGCTTTTTGCATCTTAACCTTCGCTTTTGTTTTCAAGAATGTGTGTATCTGTATCTTTATAACCGCCTTCTGGTGTAGTAACACACCAGCTTCGCAGGCAGGCGGCGCGGCGGCAGCTGGCTATATTACACCGATCCACTTGTTACACCTAACCCTTGAACATCTAGCTCTAGGCATTGTTTAAAGCTATCTATTGACAGTGCCCTACTGTACTTGGTGACAGCGAGTTCCACTCTGCGATAGTTCTAGGAAAGAATGAATAATTCTTGAACACCTCAATCCTTGGTTGATAACTCTGGTACTTGAAGGCATGGCTATTTCTTGTTCTCTTCTGGGCTGGTATTAGGTACGTAGTAATTTGGACGTCCACCAGTTAATTAGTCATTTTGTACATCATGCATAGTTTGGACATTTTTCTTCAGTCTTCCAGTGACACCCACTGCAGGTTACTTTTCATTTCCGTGACACTAGCACCTTTTTCATAGTGGTCCATACAGAATATTTCAGCTTGATTCTGTACCCTTTCCAGTGTGTTGTGTATTCATCTCTCTGTAATAATTTAATAACTCGAGGCTTGCATCCATTGCCTTGATATTTGGTAGGTGGGTACATGTACATGTAGTCTGTTTGCGTGTGTTTACTTGTATGTTAGCACAGCTATGTGTTCGCGCAGTTAAGTGACAGAACATGGGTTGGGAAATTTTGTAACCACAGACCACAAAAGGTCAGACACAGGAAGTTAGGTCCCAGAAGCTGACTGAGAGGTTCAGCAGCAAGTTAGCCAGTAGTCGGACAGGTGCCAGTAGAAAAAATGCATAGAGGTAATCAGAGAAATTGGCAATAATGATTAAAGCAAGAAATTAAAAAAAAAAAAACTATGGATATTTCAATGAGGTACAATGTCTGAAATCTTTCCTTCCAGACAAACTTGCAGTTTAACAACAACAAGTACTACCTGCTACAACTGCTGCAGGAGACCCGCACCAAGAAGTTTTACGTGTGGTTAAGATGGGGACGGGGTAAGTACTTCACCTTTACGTACTGATGTAGGGTAACTGTAAAAACCGGGTGCGTAATACTAGTAAGACTAATAGCGGGTTTTGCATGCGGTGGCCGCGTCTGGTCTGAACGAACCGGGGTGCGTAATTTATTATATGTGCGTTGTTTAAACAGAAAGTACATAAGAAAATTTCAAGGATAATGGCCTTGAAAAATACTAGTACCTACATGTTTCAAGAAGAATCATAAATTCTATTTTCCGGCGCCAAAACAGGGGGAGGGGGGCGCATGTACAAACTTGAAGGGCGGCCGACGTGATGAAAATAAAAGGAGCTAGCTACATGTAAAGTTTTGTTGACACTACGGTCATATTCGTACGTTGTTACCTGAGAAACCTCTGCTCGCTGTCGGAAAGCGTCTACGCCTAACTTTATTGCGTATTAAATTTGTTCCTCATTTTGTTGCATTGTTGCAGATTATTCCGCAAACGGGGGGGCCCGGTTTTTACAGTTACCCTACTGATGTACAGTTTTTTATGCTTCAACTTTGCAAACAAAGTACAAAGTTAACACATTCTGTTCCTGGCTGCCTCTCAAGTTCATGTTGTTAGTCATTCAGATCCCAAAGAAACATGGTGATTTAGGGGCATTTTCATCATCATCATCATCTGTCGACACCCTGGCTGGGGGACGGGGCAAGCTCCTGCACAACACGACGCCACAAAGTACGATCTTCCATTGCAGCTGGAAGGTCTTGTTGTTGTAATCCTGTGTCCCTTGTAAGAGTAGCTGGATATGTGAGTTTTCTGGAGTGAGTCTTGCCATGTGGTTTCCACAGGAGGAGTGATGAGATGACTTCTTCTTTTGCACGATGGCAGTGTCCCGCAAATTTTACACGTCTATGTTTTAATCTGAGTGATACTAGGGGAAGGCTTCCATATATATTCTTTCTCGTTGGATGTTGCTTCCAGTTGATGTTCTGTGCCTTCCTGAGAAGTTTTGTGTATGTTCCATCAAGACGTTTTTCTAGGCGAGTTGTTAAAGTCCAGGTTTCGGCGCCGTAGAGAAGAATAGGTTCGACTATGGCGCGGAAAACTTGTACTTTAGCATTTTAGCAGCATTTTCAGGTGAAGTAAATTAATTTTGAAAACCCCGTGCTGTATGTGTTGTGGTATGGGCTATGATCACCATCTTCTGTTCACTGTAGGAGCAATATGAGACTAACTGACTATACCAGACTACTTTTAGGAAGGGGGAGCCTTTTGGGGTATCATAATTGTGATATCAGCCATCTTTTCATGTAGCATCACTGGTAAAATTACTAAATTAGGCCACACTAATTTAATTTCTTGGTTAACGGATTCGCCCGCTTAATTTTTTTCTGATTTGCAAATAAAAATAAAAATTCAGAATCAACTGCAAAATGCTCATATTTTGTCCTGAACAGTTGAAAACAGTCCTTTTCATCCTAGTTGTTACAGTTGTTCCATCTTTCAATACAATGGTATTAAAAGTTCTAAGGCCATGTTGATTTGATTATATGGATGACATCCTCCGGGAACCCCAAAACTGATGCGCGCGTGCGAATAAAAAAAAAAGTTTTGACAAAAAAAAAAGTTGTTTTCATTATGAAATCTACGTGGTCATGAGGGTTGAACAAATGGGACAGAATATGGTTTGGCGAATAACCTAGTCTACAAGTTCATTTCTTTACAATTTCGTCTTTTTTCGTTTGATTTTGGCATTCTACGACATTGGTATGTTTTTTTTTGTAACTTACGGTATATTTTTGCTCATTTTGCAACTGTTTTGTACGATTTACAGTATGGTTGAAAACTTTTTTTTTGTTGAAACGGCCGAAAATTCATGCGCGCGCGGATGTCATCCATATAATCAAATCAACATGGCCTAAATTCATTGTTTAAATTTTGTTGGCATAATACTTAATGAAATCCACAGATGACGACATATGGCAAATAAACTTAAGTCTGGAAACTAGTTGTACAAGTGTGATTACAACATTGATTAATTTGGATTTTCATGTCGTCACAGTCGGGAAAAGTGGACAGAACAACCTGATAGAGTGTGGACTGAACCTGGACGAGGCCAAGGAAATATTCACCAAAAAGTAAGGAATTCTGTCCCTTTTCTTTGTAATTACAGTTATGAAGGTATTGTTTTCAGTATGTTTGTATGAGGATGGGTACTAAGGTATGTTTGCTTGTGCGTCTGTAAGTTTTTGCATGCAGTAGAATATGGCAGGAGGGAAGGAGAGATTTTGTAAGAGTTACCGCAAATTGACAGGAAGGTCCACCCATACAGCCACTGCTAGTCACCAGGGGTACCCACTTTGGGCTAGTCACAAGAAGTTAGGTTTGGGCACTTTTAGCTGCCGAACCTGTAGCTTGTAAGGTTTGTTATTTCAGTTTTGTTTGACCAAGGAGGTTGATTTTGAATCTCCTTTGTTTGATGTAACATCATGTTGAGGTGTGACAATCCTAGGGAGGTGTCTGGGGGCATGCTGCCCTGGGAGAATACTGTATTAGCAGTTCTCCTGCAATGCTTGTTATAAACTGCTAGGGGGCAGCACCATCACTTGCCAGGCAGATGGAACCGAAATCTTGGCTCCCTGAAATGCTATTGCCTTCATTGTTAGGGGCAAATTTTGCAGTTAGACCAAGCTTAGTTTGCTGACATGTCTTTAAGTATCTTTGTTTGATATGTTTGTCTGTCAAAGATGACGGATTTGGCAAAATTTTGTCATGTGAGGCAACTTTTCTTGAAATGACTGATAGATGGATGCTGGCTAGAGCACTGTGTCAAACCATGTCAAACATCACACTCTGATTTCTTGCTTGATAAGGCCACACCAATGTAATTTCTTGGTTAATGGATTTTTCTAGAAAAATATCGGAGCGGGCGGGCGAAAAAAATAAAAAATAAAAACAGGCCTAGGCATCCTATTATGGCCCAAAATGGTACGATAGGAGCCATGAAGTCAACACACTAGGATGGTTCAAAATTTAAACAATGAATTTTGAACTTTCAATGATACCATTGCATTGAAAGATGGAATAACTGTAACAACTAGGATGAAAAGGACTGTTTTCAACTGTTCAGGACAAAATATGAGCATTTTGCAGTTGATTCTGAATCTTTATTTTTATTTGCAAATGAGAAAAAAATGAAGTGGGCGAATCCGTTAACCAAGAAATTAAATTGGTGTGGCCTAAGGGATCATACAATTATTTTTAGTCAAAGCGCCAAATATGTGACATGCATTTGTGTCACTTTATTCTACATTCAGTCAAGTGTTTTTTTTCTTTCACAGATTTTTCGACAAGACAAAAAATGAATGGGCAAATCGGAAGAAATTCTCCAAAGTTGCTGGGAAGTATGATCTGATACAGATGGACTACACTGTCAAGGTTACTGGGATCTTTTTATTTATTTGTCTCTCCCAATTAGGCATTGGTAATGGTACAAAACCGGTATAAAAAAAACATTTTGTCCAAAACTGAGCTATTTTGTAGCAGTGGGCATGTGTCATTCGATTTAGAAGCTTGATTGAAATCTAATTAACATGACACTATTGTAGCTTGTTCTATCATGAAAGTTTATCTGTGTTGGTAATTACATGTTAAAGTTAAAATGTTTAATCCAACACAATAAAGTTCTCATGTTTTTGACCAGTCACTCTGGTCTTCCTCAGTAGATTGACCCAGTGAGGCTTGTCACGTGGTTTCTTTGAAGTGTGACTGGTCAAAAGCTGTAGTTGAGAGAACTTCTTTGTGTTTAAACATTGTAAATTGTTGTTTGGAGCACATGTCAAATACTTTGCAACATAGTTAAAGAGTTTGACTTGTTCCAACACAATAAGGAGAACTCACCATAAATTTTCGGCTGATCCCGTCAACCTTCGTCAGATTTGTGATGCAATCGCTGACTTTCCGGAAGTCGGAAACGTGATGACGTCAGGAGTGCATCAAAAGTGGCGGGAAGACGGTATCTCCCACCATCACGGTTCAGAGAGGGTTGGTGGGCCCTGATGTAAACTGCCTCCTTCACGCCTCTCACAAAGTAATCCTGCTCCGTATCTAGAATGCGCACCTTGTCCAATGTAACTGTATGTCCGGGGGACTCGATGTGTATGTGTTGCGACACTCTCGCCGATTGTGTGTAATCTGTTCATGGAACATCTTGAACAATTAGCCATTAACACTGCTCCCAATCCCCCACTGTGGTGGTATAGGTACGTGGACGATACACATACGAAACTAAAAAGAGCACACGCTGACGAGTTTACTGAATACCTTAATAGTTTGGACCCCGACATAAAATTCACCACAGAAGAAGAACAGAACAAAACCTTACCTTTTCTGGATACTCTTACAGTGGTGAAAGACGATGGTTCGCTAGACATTAGGATCTACAGAAAACCCACCCACACGGACCAATATCTGAACTTTAGTTCTAACCACCCCCTTGAGCACAAACTGGGTGTCATTCGTACATTGTTTCACAGGGCGGACACCATTATTACCAACCCCCAAGATAGGGAGGCTGAGAAAGAACACATCACTCAGGCCTTGCTAAACTGTGGCTACCCCAAGTGGGCAGTTTCCAAGGCAACTGCTCCCAAACGTTCTACAACTGATAGAAACCGTCAGTCGAACTCTTCTACGAGGCAGAACAGAGGTTTAGTCGTCCTACCCTATGTTAAGAACACCTCTGAAGCTTTACGGAGAATCTTCGGGACACATGGCTTAAAAACGTGTTTCAAAACGACCCGTACGTTACGACAGCTATTAGTGGCCCCCAAAGACAGAACCCCCAAAGAACAAAAGTGTGGCGTGATTTACCACATTCGGTGCGCAGGTCAAAATATCAGAGGACCTTGCCCAGAGACATACATAGGGGAAACAGAACGGTCTCTCAAGACTAGATTTCTGGAACACAGGCGCCCCAGTTCAAACACATCGGAAGTGTCGCAACACATACACATCGAGTCCCCCGGACATACAGTTACATTGGACAAGGTGCGCATTCTAGATACGGAGCAGGATTACTTTGTGAGAGGCGTGAAGGAGGCAGTTTACATCAGGGCCCACCAACCCTCTCTGAACCGTGATGGTGGGAGATACCGTCTTCCCGCCACTTTTGATGCACTCCTGACGTCATCACGTTTCCGACTTCCGGAAAGTCAGCGATTGCATCACAAATCTGACGAAGGTTGACGGGATCAGCCGAAAATTTATGGTGAGTTCTCCTTATTGTGTTGGAACAA
>NW_017802591.1:586513-587892 GCF_001625305.1 Branchiostoma belcheri
ATTGCATATAGACAACATAGCCGGCCTGGTTGAATTACCCCCGTTTTTAGAACTGGGCTAATCAGAAAACAGCCGAAGACCACCAAACCCCCAGTTCTATAAGCCTGCTGCGGAGGCTAGGAACCAAGGTGTCCCGAGTTTGGATCCCGTTTTTAAATTGGGGTATAACCACTAAATAAATAAAAAAAAGAAGAAAACTTTAACTAGACAGGAGAGTCAAGGGTTTTCTTAACCATTTTCTTTTTTATATTCGAATGAAAGCTCATCTGTGTTGGTAGAATACATAGTTAAAGAGTTTGACTTGTTCCAACACAATAAGGAGAACTCACCATAAATTTTCGGCTGATCCCGTCAACCTTCGTCAGATTTGTGATGCAATCGCTGACTTTCCGGAAGTCGGAAACGTGATGACGTCAGGAGTGCATCAAAAGTGGCGGGAAGACGGTATCTCCCACCATCACGGTTCAGAGAGGGTTGGTGGGCCCTGATGTAAACTGCCTCCTTCACGCCTCTCACAAAGTAATCCTGCTCCGTATCTAGAACGCATGTGGTTAACCTATTGAAAGTCTGTTTAGATTGTACATATTTTGTATACAATGGAGAATTCTATCGTCAGATCCACGGGGCAGCTATGGGCTCCCCAGTCTCGCCGATTGTGTGTAATCTGTTCATGGAACATCTTGAACAATTAGCCATTAACACTGCTCCCAATCCCCCACTGTGGTGGTATAGGTACGTGGACGATACACATACGAAACTAAAAAGAGCACACGCTGACGAGTTTACTGAATACCTTAATAGTTTGGACCCCGACATAAAATTCACCACAGAAGAAGAACAGAACAAAACCTTACCTTTTCTGGATACTCTTACAGTGGTGAAAGACGATGGTTCGCTAGACATTAGGATCTACAGAAAACCCACCCACACGGACCAATATCTGAACTTTAGTTCTAACCACCCCCTTGAGCACAAACTGGGTGTCATTCGTACATTGTTTCACAGGGCGGACACCATTATTACCAACCCCCAAGATAGGGAGGCTGAGAAAGAACACATCACTCAGGCCTTGCTAAACTGTGGCTACCCCAAGTGGGCAGTTTCCAAGGCAACTGCTCCCAAACGTTCTACAACTGATAGAAACCGTCAGTCAAACTCTTCTACGAGGCAGAACAGAGGTTTAGTCGTCCTACCCTATGTTAAGAACACCTCTGAAGCTTTACGGAGAATCTTCGGGACACATGGCTTAAAAACGTGTTTCAAACCGACCCGTACGTTAAGACAGCTATTAGTGGCCCCCAAAGACAGAACCCCCAAAGAACAAAAGTGTGGCGTGATTTACCACATTCGGTGCGCAGGTCAAAATATCAGAGGACCTT
>NW_017802591.1:587955-596317 GCF_001625305.1 Branchiostoma belcheri
ACATGTTAAATACTTTGCAAAATATTTTGAAGCTTTGGAGCACATGTTAAATACTTTGCAAAATATTTTGAAGCTTTGGAGCACATGTTAAATACTTTGCAAAATATTTTGAAGCTTTGGAGCACATGTTAAATACTTTGCAAAATATTTTGAAGCTTTGGAGCACATGTTAAATACTTTGCAAAATATTTTGAAGCTTTGGAGCACATGTTAAATACTTTGCAAAATATTTTGAAGCTTTGGAGCACATGTTAAATACTTTGCAAAATATTTTGAAGCTTGTATAAAATTTATGACTGTGTAAGATGACAGTATTAAGTTTGAATCAAGGTGAGTTCCTGACTGTGTAACATTATTACATGACAGGAGAAAGAGGATGAAGTTGATGCTGGTCCACCCAAGAAGAAAATCAAACTGGAGTCCAAGCTGGATAAACGAGTACAGGTGAACTAAATTGTATTTTGTATTTAGGCCACAGCAAGTAAATTTTATGGATGACATCCTCCACAGATTCCAAATCTAATGTGAGCGGGCGAAAAAAAAACAAGGCGGGCCGAAAAAAACAAGGTTCTTACATTTTGAAATTTTGACTCAATCATTGTACAAATGGTTTTGATTCAATGGGAACATCACATATACACAGCCAACATCACATATCACTGCATCAAAGTAAGAAACAAAACATAAAATCAGAGCCTTTTCTTGTCTCCTCTCTTTATACATGTAGTTATCTGCCATCCACCTTCCGGCATGGCAACAGACATCTTGGCCTATTTTCGGCATGGTGACCACTGTCAGAAGGCAACAAAATTTCTTGTTTTTTTTTTCCAAAATCAGGCAAAAATTAATTTGCGCACGAATGTCATCCATAAAAATTACTTGCTGTGGCCTTAATAACCTTTAATTTCATTCATGTTCACTAAGGTCACACTAATTTAATGTGTTGGTTCTATGATTTTTGTAGAAAATATGAAGCGACAGAGCAAAAGACAGACATACAAACATGTATAGAATTGTATGATAGCCCCAAATGCTTCTGTAGGAGCCATGAAGTCAACATACCAGGGTGCTTTGTAGTTCAAACAATGAAGTTTAAACTTTAATCAAACCACTGTATCAATTGATGTAAAAACTAGAAAGACAACAACTTTTGCTCACCTTTTGGGACCAAAATGTGAGCATTTTGTAGCTGATTTCGAGGCTGATTTTTTTTCAAATCAATAATGTGTATTTTTTCAACTTCTGTTAACAGTAACTGCTTGGAACACTGCACTTTAGAAACAGTCCTTCTTATTTTTCAGAGCCTTATTGAACTCATCTGCAATATACAAACTATGGAGGATGCTGTGAAAGAGATGAAGTATGACACCAAGAAAGCACCACTGGGTATGGACTATCACTGTGTTAGAAATCCTTTTAGGAAAATGTTATGATAGTGAAGTGCATGCAATGTTGTACACTACCTATAAGACTTTGTTTGCATCTTATAGCACTGTTATGTGACAGGGCGCCACACCAATTTAGCTGTAACTTCAGCAGTAGAACAAGGAGAAGTCGTAGACATCACCCCTCCATGAAATAGCTTGTTATTTTGTAATCTTTTGGTGTATTTCAATAGAGATATTATGAGTCAAACTGTTATAGAGTTTGCGAATATACTACTGGGGATGGTACCCAGGCTACATTTGCCTGTACATGTAGGTCAATGACCAGACAAATGACCTGCAGACCAGACAAACAAGATTTATTTTCCTGCAGACTCTATAGGGGTAAAAATAGATAGGGCTGCCTGGGTCTGACCTGCCAGCTGGAGGTATAAACAAAAACACTCTGTCCCAACTTTTGGGTCAAACAGACCATCCTATTATGAAGTAGGGGTGAAAAAGTGAAAATCCTTTTAAATCAAGCAATAAAAATATGCGACAACCTGCTAATGCACTCCAAAACACAAAGAGACTCAACAACTACCCACATACCAAAAATCATACCAAACCATCCCCTAGATTTTCCAAACATTCAACACAAAAAGTCCAACATTAAACATTTTGTAAATATCAAACGCAAACAGCTAGGGGACCCAAATTTAAACCACTAAACCATGGTAATAACAACTACATGCTACCTTAATATCGCACAAACAGTCCATAACGCGAAAACAACAGAATAAAAAAATTAAACTGCAGTACCAAGGTCAATCACCAGGGGCTCAAAGTCAACCTACACAATCTCCAAGGCCCCATCCATCAATCTGCCAAATATCGTACAGTTCCTTCTCACCGATCTTCAGATATCAGACCAAACATGAAACGGAGTAAAAACAGTACCCCCATTTTCATGGAGGGTAATGACATATTGGCATTGATGATAAACTGGACAGTGAGTGAGTGTGTTGTATAATATAATACTGGACTGATGATGACCACATTATAGGCATGTCCAGACCTAAGTTTCTTCCAAAATTTGGACAGTACTGTAAATAGTACCTGTAAATTTGTGAACTGGAGTTTTTATGTTTTAAATTGTGAAAAAAAGAGTTGCAACATTTCAATGTCATAATGATTGTATATTTATATTGTATTTTATGTATATTTCCAGGCAAACTGACGAAACAACAGATCAAACTTGGCTACAAGGCCCTGAAACAGATTGAGTCCTGTCTGAATGGGAAAACAGCAGGTAGCAAACTGTTACAGGCCTGCAACGACTTCTACACACGCATACCACATGACTTTGGGTAGGAAAGATACATGTTTGAGCTTTTAATGACATGGAAACTTGAAAATATTATGTAACAGTGGGGTTCAAGCACCACAAACTGGCCAGTTTAACAGTTACTGGTTCAGAAATTTTAGCCTTGCAGTGAGTTAGTGCATTATGTTTGGCTGGTGGCCCAGGTTCAAATCCTGGGAGAATGAATGAATGAATGAATGAATGAATGAATGAATGAATGAATGAATGAATGAATGAATGAATGAATGAATGAATGAATGAATGAATGAATGAATGAATGAATGAATGAATGAATGAATGAATGAATGAATGAATGACTATTCTAGTCATTACACAATGAAAAATGTTGACATAAAAAAATATTTTGCAGCTTATGGTGGGGCTATACATGTACATGTGTATAATTTTACTATTTCAGCCAGACTAGTAGCAACTTTTAAGACTCTATACCTCGACTGAAGGTACTCTCCAAAAAAGTTAGAAATGACTTGTTCTCATTTGTAGAATTATGCCTTGGTCTTTGTGTGTCAATGTACTTACTTCCCATTATGTACACGTCGACTGTTAAACATTCATATGGAATTTATGTGTCATTTTCTACCCAGAATGAGACAGCCTCCTGTTATCCGCACCCATGAAGAACTGAAAGCCAAGCTCAAACTGCTAGAAGTGAGTACATGTTACTAAGATATGCCATACTGTAGACGCTATTCAAGAATAGAGGTTTTAATGTATTAAGTTGAATCAACCCAGCCTATCCATAGCATACCGATATCATAGCAGTGAGGCATAGCACATCGGCAGAACGTACTGCGCCTGCGCAGAACCCTGTATTTTTTGGTCAAAGTTGCATCAGAATTTTGCCTGTTGCAAAGGATATCTTTTCCTTCATAACATTTGAAAACAACAGACGGGATGTTAACCTTATATGCGCTAGTACGACCTTATATGAGACGCTCTGTCGAAGTGCTATGTACAATACATTACGGGTTTCACGCAGGTGCAGTGCGTTCTGCCGACATGCTGTGAGGCATAAATGCAATGTCGCTGCCTGAAAACAGTTGATTATTTTGTACCGTAGGCTGGTCCTAGCAATTTATTAGTGCAGGGCTCGAAATTGAAGGTGGGCCAATGGCCACTGACCACTAAAATTTAGGCTGGGACAACTAAAAAGACACTTTGGGACATTTTGGGGGACAATAGAAAAATAATCAACATCAGAATGCCAGACCGTCTTTTGTTTATCAGGTACACGCCATGGCTTTTGGATCCGGAAAAATCCTCCCAAATTTCTGTCTACATGTACTACTACTCTACTGCAATTATAGTGCAGCTGGGAGTGAACATATTAAGCAAAAAAAAGTTGACTTCCAATACTTCCCGAAAAACAGATTGGGGCAGTTCATCCTCACTTCCAAACAGTTTAAATTTATTTTTTGGACAGTGCTGGGACAATAAAAAGAAAAGTTGATTTCGAGGCCTGTTAGTGGATTAAAAAATTAAGGGACTCCTTGCGAAGCTTGTATTTGGGCTATTTTAAATACTTCAAGTATGAAATGATGACGAAAATGCGCTAAGAAATGACAGTAAATGTCAGACAGGTGCCATCTCAAATATTTTTCCTATTGCATTGGATGCCTTTAACCATGATAGCTGTTCCTATCTAGGCCCTGGATGACATTGAAGTTGCCATGACCTTGCTGAAAGAGAAGACAGATTCACACCAGCACCCTGTTGACAAACAGTACCAGGCCCTGAAGTGTCAGCTGGAGCCTATGGAACACACTCATCCTCACTACAAGGTTAGATGGTTAATTTTATACATGTACATACATGTACAGTTTGGTATCTTTCTGTCTCTTTTCTTCTTACTATTCACAAAATGCATTCAAAGAAAAATGTTGCAAGAACTATTGCTGTGGTTTGATGAAGGAGAATAAACTGCTTTTGCATGTACATATCAATGGTTTATTTGCATTAAAACACAACAACACTGTCCCAAAAATGGCAGCCAGAGGCTGAATTGACATTGGGGCATCACATTATTAGTATAAAACGTCATATTAAGCGATTAAAATAGAAATAAACCATTACATAAAATGTATATAAAATATTGTCAACAACGTTTCAAGTGCAAATTAATATCATAGCAGATAACAAACACAGACGGACACTGGTAACACTAAAATAAGTCTTAGGTTAAAAAAAAGTGACAGTGTTACATATACATGTACAATGTCAACTGGATAGAGTGCATATCCAAAGAAAGACCAACTGATAACCTTCCACCAATTAAGGTAACATATGATGCCAACTTTTTACCAGTTACACTGTTAAGCCCCTGTCACAGATAGCTGAATATGGCCTTCTAAACACTGGAGTAGGTTGCAACTGTACATGTACAGTAGCCAATCTAGCTGGTCGAACACAAACTGCACCTTTAAAAATGTATAAAACATTTGGATGTGGACTGGAAGTTTGGCCATGGTTGGCTGGTGTTCTGAAAAACGGTAGGTCGTGCTGTGGTTGGCAGTGAAATTTTACTCAAATTTAACTCAAGTTTGAGTTGATTAGACCTAAAAATGTAGCTGTGACCTAAGTCTGGTCAGACATGCCTCCAAACTTTAGCCAAGCTTGGTTGGTCGGTGTTCGGCAGAAGGTTCTGAATGTGTGACGGGCTCAAAGGTACATTGTAGCAGGGGGAGGTTGACGTTTGTATTCAACCGTTGGAGTTGTGCTTTGTTTTATTGTCAAGATGTCCTCCAGCCTAACTAAGTTGAATCATATTATATTCTTCCCAGATTGTGGAGCAGTACTTACAGAATACGCATGCTAAAACACACGGACACTACACCATGGCAGTACAGGATATCTTTGCTGTGCAGAGGGCAGGAGAATCAGAGAGCTTCAATGATGTTGGCAATAGGTAATACATGCTTTTTTATTTAGAGTTATATATGGTGGTATCTGTATCTTTATCTGTATATGAATCTGTATCTGTACATGAATCTGTATCTGTACATGAATCTGTAGATTCTGTACATGTATCTGTACATGAATCTGTATCTGTACATGAATCTGTATCAGATTCTGTACATGAATCTGTATCTGTACATGAATCTGTATCAGTACATGAATCTGTATCTGTACATGAATCTGTATCAGTACATGAATCTGTATCTGTACATGAATCTGTATCAGATTCTGTACATGAATCTGTATCTGTACATGAATCTGTATCTGTGCATGAATCTGTATCATTCTGTACATGAATCTGTATCTGTACATGAATCTGTATCTGTACATGAATCTGTACATGAATCTGTATCAGTACATGAATCTGTATCTGACTGCAAATAAAGATATTGAGTGATTGCCATAGATAGAGAGATACACATGTACATGGTGGTGACAGAAAGCTGAACCTCAAAAGCGATGCTGCTTTCAAATAAGTTATAAAGTTTGAAGAGTTTCATCAGGTTGGTAAATGGCTGAGCACTGTCGGACATTTGGTAAGTGGAAAGACCAGCACCTATAGTATTTCAAACCCTGTCAAATAGGAAACTGTCAACGTTGGTAGTTATATCCACTGCTGAATGTACATTCAACAGTTACTGTAGTCTATTGTTGCTAACTTGCTATAATGCTGATGAACCTTTAGTTTGTTTCCCATTATTTTCCTACAGAATGTTGCTGTGGCATGGGTCAAGACTGACCAACTGGATGGGCATCCTGAGCCAGGGTCTGCGAATAGCCCCACCTGAAGCACCTGTTACAGGGTACATGGTATGTGCTCCGGAACATTAATTGTGGAAAAACATATGTAGTTGAGCTAGTCTTTCATCACATAAGGCCTTGGAAAATTCATGTTGTGTTTCCAGTTTCAATCCTAAAAAGACTAGGGTCTGTCAGTTTCTGTATCAGTATAGCCGGTATAACCGCCCTTCGGCGTTACACACCAGCTTCGCAGGCACACTGTGCGGCAGCAGCTGGCTACATTACACAGATCGACTTGTTACACCTAACCCTTGAACATCCAACTCTAAACATTGTTTAAAGCTATCTAATGATATTGCCCCTACTGTACTTGGTGACAGCAACAGTAGGTTTTTTTTTAAGTATTTTTTAAAAATATTTTGCCTACTATGAGCCAGCATATAAAGTTTAAAAAATGCATTGGGACTGTCTCAAGGACCCACCCACCTGTTTACTTGTGAAAAAGTATTTCATCTGATTTACTGAAGAAAAAATTGCTTCTGAAAAAGAGTTAGGTGGCATTACCAAAATTCAGAGGGTTTAAAATTCAGATGACATACCGAAAATTTTATTGCCTTACCACTTTACCAGTGATCAATCCAAAAAAAGGCTAGTGTTGACAGGATTTTGCAAGGGTCCATCAGGAAACTGGTAACGCAACATTTTTTCTTAGGCATAATGAATGAGGATACATAATGCTACACTACTACATGTAGACCCATGTGCTTAATACATCCAAGACTCATATTAGGTCTTACACTACAGCTCCACTCTGGGTGTCATGTCACAGTTCTACACTTGTTAAGTTTCAATGCAGTCCTTGTGATATCCTTTCAGTTTGGCAAAGGAGTCTACTTTGCAGACATGTCGTCCAAGAGTGCAAACTACTGTTACCCAACAACAAAGAACCACACTGGCCTTGTGCTGCTGTCTGAGGTACGTCTTCATTAACTAACTTTTACAGTTGTTACTGTAACAGTGTTCTAGCCAGCTGTGAGCTTGAAATTTTTTTCTGTCATCTTAATTTTGTTTGACATAACATCTTGTAGTAAAGAGCACCAATTCTATTGGTGCCCGGAAAAGTTTGAAATCTTGATATCTAGCAGTGCAGACCAGGGTTCTATTTGGTTATCATACATGCTTCCAAATGTTCCATAGAATAATTAAGAAATTCGAATACCAGATTTGCAGATTGGAATTGGTATTGTGGTGTTTAGGAAGGCTTTCTCAGGTGGGTATGACATACATAAAATATAACACGGTGTATTCGGCCGCCGGGCAATCCGACTCACCGTAGGGCTGGTTAATGTACATGTACGTCTGGTGATACAGAATAAACTGTGTTGTATTCTAAATGTATATTCACTGCATGATTGTGTACATTGTATTATAATATCTATATTCCCCCTTATAAAACAGGTGGCCTTGGGAAACACCAACGACCTTCTAGCTGCTGACTACCAGGCAGACAAGCTGCCGACAGGCAAACACAGTGTGTGGGGCAAGGGGAAGATGGCCCCACATCCTGACAGTAACCATGTCATGTAAGTATGTCTGCATGCTATAGTAGCAGTTACTGTTACTAGTAGTAGTAGTAGTAATGGTTTATTATAATATCACTACATGATTGTGACTATATCACGTCAGTTTCATCCTAAAGGCTGAATTGATGAAGTTAGTAATATAACATAATTAGACTAAATAAAATGCAATATTTGCCCAAATTAAAAGCAAAAGAATGAAGATCAGTGTAACAGTGCTAACTGACCATGCTAAATGGTCGTGCGACCTTTTAGTGTAGTGGTTAGCGTTGGTGACCGCCAAGCGGACAACTCGGGTTCGATTCCCGGTTGTGACCTGCTCGCCCTTCGTTTTC
>NW_017802591.1:596337-603210 GCF_001625305.1 Branchiostoma belcheri
TCGGTTTTTACAGTGGTTCCCATGCCGGCCCTGTGAGTACTGGCACTGAGGATAAGTGTGGCAGCTCCAGGGATGTCAGACTCGAAAGATTCGAGGACGAATCTTGAAAGAAAAGGGGGAGTAGTGTAACAGTGCTAACTGACCATGCTAAATGGTCGTGCGACCTTTTAGTGTAGTGGTTAGCGTTGGTGACCACAAAGCGGACAACTCGGGTTCGATTCCCGGTTGTGACCTGCTCGCCTCTTTCGGTTTTTACATCAGCATCATTCATGTAATTCATACATGCATCAATTTTTAGTTTCAAAAATTGAAATACATGCGACATGTGCATTAAAATTGGGTAGAAAATATGAGTCATGAGGCAATTAGTGACTTTGAAACAATTACATGTACATTGTACGTCAAACGGACCATATGCGGTACAGCGCTCGTTCTATAGCATTCGGTTCTACACTTCAGAATTTCCAGAATTGTAGATCAGGTTTGTTGACAGGTAATGTTGATTCTTGTAGGCAGTAGGTGACAATATTGTCGGATACTAAGTGTGAAAGGAACATGAACAAGGCTTTTGCATGGCGTTTAATTGAGAAATGTGCAACTTTTGATCGGGACTTGCACACCTCCAGATGGAAAGTGATTGGAGATCTGTACGTTACTGAGCACGTCGGCAGAACGTACTGTACCTGCGCGAAACCCGTAATGTATTGTACATAGCATTTCGGCAGAACGTCTCATATAAGGTTGTATTCACTCATATAAGGTTAGCATTTCGACAGTAGTTTCCAAATGTCATGTCGGAAAGAATATCCTCTGCAACAGGCAAAATGCTGATGCAATGTTGACCAAAAACCCAACGAAAAACGCGAAAATACGGGCTTCAGCGCAGGCGGAGTACGTTCTGCCGACGTGCTACGTTACTGTATGTTGGCAACACATTCCTTCTGTGTTTTCATTGACTGTACTTCCTCTATTCCAGGGAGGATGGAGTCATTGTTCCTTTAGGCAAAGGCACAGACACTGGAGTCACCAACCCTAACGGCTACACTCTCAACTATAACGAGTACGTCGTCTACGATGTTAGTCAGATTAAGATGCGATACTTGGTCAAGGTGAAGTTCAACTTCAAAATGCAGATGTGATACAGCTTCAAAGCACCTATCCAAACTGTTAGCATTTATATCGTTCAAGATATTGCAGTAACTGTTACCTGTTTATACTATTAGTATTGGGCCGGCTGTACATTTAAGGCATCTAGTACTCGTATCTGCTTGCTCACTGCTGTTCATTATTGCTCCAAGACTTAGTAGTTCAATAATTTGTGTTACTGTTCTAGACTTATAGGGATTACTGCTAGTGTTAGTTAAGATACAGTTAAGATCAGAGACTGTACATTCTTGATATGAATTTTATATACATGTTTTGCTGTACATCAAAGTTACTATTTACTTCCTCTTGCCTTATGTCACCATATATAATGTGTTGTGTATCATGTCAGAGATTTTGAAATGGATATTACTAGTATTTGAGAATCTGATAAATACATGTACACAACTAGAAAGGCCAACATTTGCTTCGGAGCAAATGTAATATTTCACTCCATATCCCTCCCCTAACAAAAATAGAAGATTCTGAATAAATCATACTGTAATTATACAAGGACAAGCACTTTGAATCTCGACAGCTTTATTTACAAAAATGGCACTTGGCAATTATCTCCCAATTTTTTTACAAAGATACAAGCACTTTAAATCTCGACAGCTTTACTTTACACTAATCTCAATCTCATAAGTTATATATTGCAGGTATCTAAATACTACTAATGACGAGAATGTACACGGACTGATAATGAGAATTTAATTAGGTGAAAATTACCGCTAATTTATGCATATTTCATACACACACTCAGAGGTACGTGTCACGTATCCGGGCGTGTGCGGAGATTTAGGCCGTGTTTAAACGGAATCACCCAAACCGCGATTCGGGTAACTCACATTCCTCACATCTGCCTGGTCCACGTGCCACACACTCCTGTGAAACCGTGTCCGAACACAATTCGCTTGAGCTACATCTATTGCTGTATGATGATAACACGCAAGGTGGCGAGTTATTAATGTTAGAGGTCAACGACCTGCTAGCTGATACCCCCTCCCAGCGTATCTCGGCCGAATGCCGACATGGTCCCGCCAGAGGCGGTGAAGCTCGCCCTAGAACGGACACATTATTTGACCATTACTGCTCTTTAAGTTGCTGCCACGTAAAAGTTGGTATTGCATATAAATAAAGAAACATCACCCCATAATCCATGACCAGGTGAAGTCACATTGAAATCACATTGCGTTCAGACGCAAATCGCGATACGGGAAAACCAGTTCGAAACCACCTCGAAGTGGCTTGGGATCGAGGCGCTTTCAATGTGATTTCGGAGCGTTCACATGGAGCCACTTGAAACCGGCTTCGGGGTAAACCACATGTAAACCGCCTTGGGTGATTCCGTTTAAACACGGCCTTATGGGTGGCGTGTGCAGGCGTGCGCAGGCCTGTACACGGCCCGGACACCTGGGTGGTTCATATCCGGGCCGTGTGCAGGCCTGCACACGCCAAGTGTACGGGTCGCGCACACCTGGAAATGTCCGTATATTTGGAATTTCCGGGCGTGTGTACGGGAGTATACGACCCGAAAACGTCGGTTTTCGTCCAGTGAATATTATTATTCATTCTATTCGCTATATTACTTTCCTTCCAAACATCATTTATATAGTTACAGACATTGTATCATCCGTTACATTAACGAAATTTTGAAATCAGTTACTCTAAACGGGCCCTCCGCGTCATCTCTCTCGGCGGCAGACGAACAGTCCCTAACCTACCTTCTTTAAAGGAAAGGAGAGAAGCTGCAGCAGTAAAACTCTTTAAGGACATGTTAAAGCCTGATCATCCACTGCACGATCTCGTGCCCCCTCAAAGACGCACAGCCACTGGCAGGAATCTGAGGAACAATAGCGCGTTCACTCTTCCCAAGGCCAGAACTGAACGACTGAGACAGTCTTTCCTGCACACTGCAGTCAGACTTTATAACAACTCTATTTCCTAGACCAACCACCAGCCTGTGAGCTTGGATCTTGGTGTAGTGTTCGTCACTTTATGTATCTTTGTCAGGATATTTCAGCACATATGGTATGTATAATTGTTTTGTAACAAACTTGCGCAATTCAGGGCATTGGACATGTATATGTGTGTATTTCCCTGTCATTGTATGTTTGAAGTAGAAATAAATAAATATCCGATGTAAAGAAGGATCAGAAACATATACATAATAATATAGATTCTTTATTGACACAACAAAAAAGTACAGGGACTTTTGTATGGTCTTCTACAACTAAAGGTCTAACAAAGCTAAATACATGTGTGGATAACGTCATCTTACGTACAGAGTATATGTATGATGCAACAATAAGGGTTTAACTATTCTCTAACATGTGGTCTCTGAGATAGAAACATTCTTTAATGTAGTTTCCTATTTGTACACTGTATTGGTTATCTCCCCTGAGAATGTAATTGAATTTATCTATAGGATCTAACGTATTGAAATCAATTGAACAAGCGGAAAAAAGGTGAACAGCAATAGGCGCTTATCATTGTATAGTGTACAATCCGTTATAAAATGGTGCTCATTTTCAATCATGTTTGGACAAAATGGACAGAACCTTTGGTCATTTGGTATTTTCTTGTATTGACCCATTTCTGTGTTTAATTTATATGACAAATACGTATATGAGGTAAAAAGCAGCTGATAAAAACCGCTAATGCTCCTGCTAAAACATACAGATAAAGAACTTTATTCCATGGTACAATATATGGCAACAACTATTAAACATAGTACAAAAAAATAGGCGTACGTAGAATAAAAACATAATTAGGCCACACCAATTTAATTTGTTGGTTCTCGGATTCGCCTCTTCGTTTTTTCTGATTTGCAAAAAAAAAAAATTGCTTCTGGTCCTGAATCAACTGAAAAATGCTTATGTTTTGCCCCCAACAGTTGAGGAAAGTCCTTTTCTTCCTAATTGTTACAGTTTTCCCATCTATCATTGCAGTGGTATGATTAAAAGTTCAAAATTCAATGTTTAGATTTTAACCCAGCCTTTTGTGTTGACTTCATGGCTCATTTCATAGCATTTAAGCCTATAATAAGATGCCTAGACCTGTTTTTATTTTTATTTTTTTTCGCCCTGTCGCTTCATATTTGTTCTGAAAAAATCCGAGAACCAACAAATTAAATTGGTGTGGCCTTACTAATAAGTCTAGCACAAGTCTTTGATGTAGTGTAACAATCGAGTGGAGAATTTCTCCGGATATTAATACGTTGTAAGAGACTTGATTACATTCCAAAGTGCTCCACAAAATATTCAATACTACAAATACATACGAGAGGTGCCAGTTCAATGGAGGCCGACTCAAAATGTTATTTTCAACCAGAGAAGTCATCAGAGAGAAGGTGGCTATACAACGTGCAATCAAATCTCATCCGAAAGGAGGTTGTATTGGCTACATTTTAACCACCCACGCACTTCCAACAGTTCTGTAAATATGTATTTTTCTGTGATTGTAGATGTTGTCTTGTTTTTTTCCTATAATGCTGGTTTGAAGCCTAAGAAAAACAGTACGGTGGATAAAAACATAATGAAAGTTTTGAAGTAACTTAGACCATGAGCTGTGACATATCAGAGCCTCGGTATAACAAGAAGGAATCTCTTGTACAAATTGTACACTAACGTAAAGCAGCAGGTCTTTAGTATTAGCGTGCGTCGTCCAGTGGTTCGGACCAAGAGGTTGGGAGTTCGAATCCCTGTTGTTGTCACTCATGACCCGCCATGCACGCTTCTGGAAAGGGTAGCTAGCAGCCCTTTGATAGGACGGGACATTTAGCTGTGGTCCACTGTTCACTATGCTTGTCGAAAAGAGCGGTACAATATCAATGCACATGAACATAATGTAAACACTGTACATGTCTTCTTTCATCTCTCTCACGAACATTGGGAGATTAGCTCGTCTGCGAGCTAAAAACTGTACAAGTTAGACGAAGGACCCATATGAGAATATTGTGAATATATATTATAACTTTATCCTTGTAGACAGCTTTGTCGACATAATTCATATCCATGTACTGATCCCTCACAACAGTGTATATTTCGGAAATGATCCCATGACGGTACATGACACGGGTCCTGGCCGGGCAGCCGAGGTATTTGTGGTTCCATGTGTTTTTGTCGACGACTGAAAGAGAGAAACAGAACCATGCGTAGAGAAACTGAACCATGATTCAAGAGCACAAGTCCTACAATGCAGTATGAATCTACACAGTGTACTTATTTCTGCACAGTTTCTATACGTAGAGGAATGTTCTGCTAAAGCTACGTTGTGATGAGTTCGTCACTGGTAGATTTTAACATCGCAGACCAGAAACCAGTGTAACTAAGTGTTTTGCATTTCATTTTCACATCTAGTCGCAGTTACATATATGTATATGTGCTTGAAAACTGCAGGTAGCTTACAGTGAAGTATGGATATGCATGAAGCGCACAAAACCAGCTCTGTGCTTGGAAACGGAGTGTACAAGTTACGTTGTGAGTTCGAAACCGGTAGGTTTTCTCCATCGCAGAAAAGGGTGTATGAAGCACTGTCTCCCAGAAGTGTGGTGGTGTCTTTAAGGTGTAGAAATCCTCCACTAGGGGTTGCAGAGACCAGGATTTGAGTTCCAGACTGTTTCAGTGATCCGAAAACTAGATCACTACACTTATTAGGTTGAGTCCAGAAACACTGTGTTTATGTTTACCTCTGGGTTTGGCGGTTAGTAGAGTTGAGGTTTTGATATCGACACAAGTTGCTACATTCCAGTGTCCTACAATATTTTGAGGCCTGATAGTCACAGCTCATAGAATGTTATAGAATGTTTTGACTTTGCAGACACTTTCTGAACAAAATTCTCAACAGTTATGACACTGCTTTAACTGTCCTCATTAAACTGGCTGCCATTGTCATTCTGTGTCATTTTAATAAAATACGAGACAACAAAACCAATTAAGGCCGATCAAGACTAAATCCACACACAAACAATTCTCAATAGCGTATAGAGGCCCCATCGTCTGGAACAAGTTAAGCCAACTGCTACAAAACTGACAGTCAATTCCCGTTTTTAAAAAACGTCTTAAAAACTTTTCTTACAAAACCCCAGTACCACTACAATCTGATTTGTTTGTTTTCCTTGTTTTTTCAATCATTTGTTTTAATCGTTAATTTTTATGTTAATTATCCAATCAGTTTATTTCTGTAACAGCGACCTGAATTACATGTATAACACTTTTGTTTAATTTCTTTTCGTAGATGTAAAAACTAGTTTACACACTTCAGTTATTATTTCGGTGTCTTGATTTTGTTTAATTTTTTAATCAATTATTTCATTGTTTAATTTTGATGTTTAATTCAAATATGTTTTGTCATGTATCATAGTTACCTTTGTTTGGGGTAGGCCCTTTAAAAAACCACCTAGGTTTCTGGCCTACCCCGCATATTCTCTTATTGTTATTATTTGATTATGTAACTTTTCTATACGTGCAAATAATAAATAAACAATACTTTTATACATTTGCTTAAATAAGCCTTGCTACGCACAACCTCTGCTACATAGGTCAAGGCCGTATTAGGTAATACTACAGTATATAGACAAAATCCATTATATGTACTTATATTCTGATAAATACATTGTACAACACACATAAAAACAAATGACAACAAAGATACAACGTAAACAATGATTGACGATGGTATGAGATCAGTGACCTCTAGTCTGTACAATCTAAGGGACTGTACGATATT
>NW_017802591.1:603773-620177 GCF_001625305.1 Branchiostoma belcheri
ATGGCAACGGGTTTCTAGCAGGCAGTTTTTTGAAAATAGAAGTAATTTTGGTTTAAACATAAAAATTTTCTGAGTTTTATATTAAATTACACTTCTTTTCCAACATTTATAACATCTTACATAATTAAATATAAGTTAAATCATTTAATATGCATAGATTATGCTAATTTGATGACGTCATTGGTCAAAATCCTATATGGCGGACTATATTATTAGCTCTGACGTCATATGACGTCATAATTACACCAAAGTTATCAAAATTTAATTCTATTACTACACCATTCTCTGAAAACTTGGTAGACATACGATGAGTGCATAAAAACATATAAAAACGGAAATAAGGTAATGTATAAGAACGCCAGTGTATCCATTATGATCGAAAGCCGGCTGGGGTCCGCGCGGACCCCAAAAGAAAAACAGATATAATTTTTTTTATAAATGATAGAAACGGAGTTTTCTGCACTGTATTGAGAGACAACTTTGTAGGTGACAATTACCTAAAATTTCAGAAAAAAATCTTTAGAAACAAAAAAGATATTACAGAATATATAGTGCTGGGGTCCGCGCGGACCCCAGGTGTACTGTTTAGGGTTAAATGTTCCTTTGCGGCTCCCTGTTGGTGCCTGCTTGTGCTCCGGCCGGTGGCTCTCATTAATATTCATAAACTTTTGCGGCCGGTTTCTGTCAGGGACCCGTCCGGTGCCCGGTCAGTCGCCCGTCTTGACCCGTGCGGCGTGTGGTAGGGTGCCGACCGGCTCTTACAGTTCGGCCGGGCAGCTGTCAGGTCCCTGGCGGGTTCCTTGCGGGATCCCGACGGGCTCCTCTCGTGTTTTTGAGCAGGTACATATATAAGCGCTGCACTGCCTGCTACCGTTCACTTCAAGTAAAGAGTACACGTCAAGTAAAGAGTAGACTGAAGTTGGCGATGCAGCGTTCAGTGCAACCTGCAAACAACTTACAAGCCCGTCTGAGATTGAGATTGGTGACAACCTACATGTAGGTCTTCTGGCATTGGTAGCTGAAGAAGAGAGGCAGGCAGAACTGGTGCGTCGCAAAAGTAACCGAGGGCCTACTTTCGAAAGTACTTCAGCAGTGACGCAGGAGGTGTGCCGTGGCAGCTCCTTGCTATTGAGCAATAAAACCACTGAATATCGTTACTTCTGTTGAAATTTGGACCGAAAATAAATGCCAATAACTTCTGATTCCATTTTATTACGAAGGCATATGATGTAACAAGAGATAATGTCAGACACATTCTATTCATGTTATGATCTGTTTTATGAAGTTGGCAAGAGAGCCGTGCCGGCTGTTTTCCCTTGCCCTTCGACATTCTGACACACAAATACAAGGCGTAACACACACATTACACGATGTAACACAGACGTGGTGAACTGTGCGACGTAGTCTGAGGCAGGAGTTTATATATGCTCCCTATAACCCCCTTTTCCTGACCATCTGATGCACTGATCAGCACATGTGACGTCATAATCTTAGGCAGGTGCCTGTTCGGCCGCCCGACGGGTCCCGGGCAGTGAGGTTACGGCGTCGCTTCGGCGTATTTCGCCGAACGGGGCCCGAAGTGTTTTTAACTCTGAGTTAAAATCGATTCGGCGACCGCGCGGGGCCAAAAATAGGCCGCCGGTCTCCGTCCAGGTCCCGTTCGGTAGTGCCAAAAAACACGCCGAACACGCGCCGAGCGGGCCCCTTTCTTGAATTGTGACCTAAGCATTAGTGTACAAGTCCCGTTGGCCTTTTATAAGACCATCCTCCATAGCAACTAATGTAGGATAGTTATCCGTTTCATGTTAACATATCCTGTTCTCAGGAGAGTATGCTTGCATGCCACCTGATTGTTCATCTCACACAAAACTTGCTGTAAGCGTTCAGTTCTACATGAGCTTTCATGTGAAATGTTTATTCCTGTTGTTGTCCAAAGGCATGTATTTTTCATGGGAGGTCATAATTTATGGGGAAATTCTATAAATCAGCTACATTCCATGATAGGACTATGGAAGCTTGTTGGATTGGTAATTGAAAACGAGAGAAACACAGGCAGATATTGATTATGTAAATGAAGACTTAATTTGCATAATTAATGAGAAAATGTTATAATTCTGTAATGATAAATGCCTGGAATTTCATACTTGTGGTATTAGAAAGTTCAGTGAAGGTGAACATCATTAAACATAATGTATTCAAATCAGTACATCATTTGCATAATTTATGAGGAAATGCTAGAATTGCTGCGTTTGTTTGTTAATATAAGACTGTCTTTTGGTTGAGAATATGATAAACTGGTACATGAAAATGAGGATCCTGTTTGTTAAATCAGGGGGGGGAGGATCTATAATTTGTCAGTCATAAAGATTAGCATTATTTGACGAAGGTATGAGATCGGGGAACTCTAGTTTGATATAATTTTATATGGATCGAAAGTCAGCTTTAGCTTTGTAAACAGTAAATAGGTTAAAGGACATGCGACTCAGATAGGTTAGGTTGTTTCACTTAGTTATTCCTTCAATTTGACGATGAATCTTCGAGGCTCAGAAAATAGTTGTCTCCAGTAGAGACATGGTGAAGATTTGCCTGCCAAGCACAAATGTGTGTCGAAATTATACCAATGTGCAAAGTCATTTCAGCCTGTTTGACTCACTAGGTTTTTCCCTCCCCTGGGAGCTCCCATGGCCAGTAAGTGTTAGGTAGTGTGACGGTGGGGAGGGACGCACGCCGTGGTGTGTTACAGGTTCCCTCCCCTGGGATCTCCCATGGCCAGTAGGTGTTAGGTAGTGTGGCGGTGGGGAGGGACGCACGCCGTGGTGTGTTACAGGTTCCCTCCCCTGGGATCTCCCATGGCCAGTAGGTGTTAGGTAGTGTGGCGGTGGGGAGGGACGCACGTCGTGGTGTGTTACAGGTTCCCTCCCCTGGGATCTCCCATGGCCTGTAGGTGTGACGGTGGGGAGGGACGCACGCCGTGGTGTGTTACGTGTTCCCTCCTCTGTGATCTCCCATTACCAATAGGTGTTAGATAGTGTGAGGTGAATGGACGAACGCTGTGCTGTGTTTTGGGTTCCCTCCTCTGTGATCTCCCATGGCCAGTAGGTGTTAGGTAGTGTGACGGTGGGGAGGGACGCACGCCGTGCTGTGTTACGGGTTTACTCCCCTGTGATCTCCCATGGCCAGGAGGTGTTTATAGGTAGTGTGACGGTGGGGAGGGACGCACGCCGTGGTGTGTTACGGGTTCCCTCCCCTGGGATCTCCCATTACCAGTAGGTGTTAGATAGTGGGAGGTGAATGGACGAACGCTGTGCTGTGTTTTGGGTTCCCTCCCCTGGGATCTCCCATGGCCAGTAGGTGTTAGGTAGTGTGAGGGACGCACGCCGTGGTGTGTTACGTGTTCCCTCCCCTGGGATCTCCCAAGGCCAGTAGGTGTTAGGTGGTGTGAGGGGGAGGGATGCACGCCGTGGTGTGTTACGTGTTCCCTCCCCTGGGATCTCCCATGGCCAGTAGGTGTTAGGTAGTGTGACGGTGGGGAGGGACGCACGTCGGGGTGTGTTACGGGTTCCCTCCCCTGGGATCTCCCATGGCCAGTAGGTGTTTATAGGTAGTGTGACGGTGGGGAGGGACGCACGTCGTGGTGTGTTACGTGTTCCCTCCTCTGTGATCTCCCATGGCCAGTAGGTGTTAGGTAGTGTGACGGTGGGGAGGGACGCACGCCGTGGTGTGTTACAGGTTCCCTCCCCTGGGATCTCCCATGGCCAGTAGGTGTTAGGTAGTTTGACGGTGGGGAGGGGAGCACGCCGTGGTGTGTTACAGGTTCCCTCCCATGGGATCTCCCATGGCCAGTAGGTGTTAGGTAGTGTGACGGTGGGGAGGGACGCACGCCGTGGTGTGTTACGGGTTCCCTCCCCTTGGATCTCCCATGGCCAGTAGGTGTTAGGTATTGTGACGGTGGGGAGGGACACACGTCGGGGTGTGATACGGATTCCCTCCCCTTGCATCTCCCATGACCTATATATGTTAGGCTGTGTGAGAAAAACGATATGAGCTCTTGTGACGTCTTTACCTCTGGACAGGATTGCATCAGTGACGTTGCCGTACCTGCTCACACCTTGGTCAGCAGGCTGAGATACCAAAGCTGTCCTCTGCTGTCGCCGGGCTCTAATACCTTCGACCTCGGCGGCGTTTCTGTAGAAGGGATTTCGCTGGCCGTTGGTCTGTCCAGTCGACGTCGTCCCATATGTGGCCATGGATCGTCCAGACCGTCGGTTCTGTCGCCTGTTTCTGACGACATGAAGCGAGATCTCTCCAGCATCAGCATAGAAAGACATCGGTCCGCTCTCCTCGTCATTTGGGATCTCGCTGTAGGTATGATGTAAGGCAGGCAGGGGACGTTGTGTGGCATTGTGGTGATCTGGGATCTCCCAGTAAGTGTGCGGGAGGGCGGGCAGGGGGCGGTTTGCAGCGGGCATGTGATCTGGGATCTGGCTGTAGGTGGGTTCAATGGACGGTAGGACAGCCGGCAATGACCTACAGGATGTCGCGTCCTCTGGACCGGCCCCGCGAGTACACGCAGGGAGGGATGCTGACCGGACCACACCGGGGATCACGTCATCTGGGATCTCACAGTACACGTGTGGGAGACCGGGCAAAGGCCTCTGTGCAGTCGCTACGTCATCTGGGATCACGCTGTAAGGTTCGATGGAATGCAGGACAGCGGGCAATGACCTACAGGAGACTGCGTCATCCGACGCCATCTTACCTGAACACGTGGGGAGAGAAGCGGACCTCAGCAAGCCGGGGAAGGTAACGCCAGGCGGGATTGTCCAAATGTGTGCATCGTCGTTGTCCCTGTCATTATCCTCGGTGTTTGACCTTGCTGCGCACACCTTCCATATCAACACTGCAAGGGACGACACGACCAGAACAACCACTGTCGAGACAACAGCTGGGATGAGAACATGACCTGGTGTCTGAACCACCTCTACATCCGGTCCAGGTGTGGTATTACCCTCAAGTGTAAACAGGTCTACCGGTTCTGAAGATGTGTAGTCTTTCTCTGTAGTATCAAAGTAGTGTGTCGGACTGCTGGAGCGGTCAGTGCCCGTTCTGTATGTTGTTTCTATTGTGTGGGTGTTACGCTGAACCAAGGGGACAGTGAAGAACACCTTTTTGTGTTCGCCTCTGGTGAGAAGAATGCAAGTGATGTTCTTTGTCTTGTCATGGGTGATGTCTGTGTGAGTAGTGTGCTGTTGGCTACTGCCAGACTCTGTAGTGGCGAGTGTGCTCGTGTCTCGTGTCTGGAAAAACGACATGGCAATACCTTTAGAGACCGTACTCTCTGTGCCTGTGTGTATGGGCATGGAAACCAATCGAAAGATTGAGTTTCGCACCAGGGCCACCGTAATGCCACCGTCATATTCCCAAACCTGCCCGCACTGCTCAAGCGTTTTGGTGTCCAGTGTGTCTGCCAGAGAGCCGTTAGAAGCCAGGACAACTACAGGGGGCTGGATGGAGATCGTGCTCAGAGAGCTATCCAAATCACCACATGATCTGCCAGGGTTAAGCAATCCAAATTCGGTGTTACCAGCCACGTTGACGGATGAAACAAACATCCACCCAAACGAGAGTTCGTGAGCATTTTGCCTGGCACAGAAGAGGAACTGAGTTACCTCAACGACCACTGTAACTAACCCTCTCGTCACACTGGCTACCCGATGTAGACTCCACATCATTTTGTGTGGCATTGCATCATGGGAAGACGACAACATACCACTGCTGACATCTAGCCGTGATAGCATAGTCTGTCCCCACAACACCTCTCCATCCAAACATGACAGATCATTATCCCTCAGGTCTAACCGGTTGAGCCGTAGCTGTTGGAATGATGCCGGAGAAATGCTATTGATTGCATTCGACCTCAGATTCAGGGACCTCATACTTTTCAGCCCAAAGAACCAGGAAGGATGTACAACCTTTAACAGGTTGTTCTCCAGGTCCAACAGATATAGGTGAGTCAGGCGCCCGAAGCTTCCTGGCTCTATCTGCTTGATGTTATTGTTGGACAAAATCAGCACAAAGAGGCCCACCAAGCCAGTGAACCAAGTCTGCTTGACATGGGTCAACCTGTTAGAATTTAGGGACAATTTGTATAGACCAGGAAACCCAGCAAAGGTGTTGTTCTTTACATCAGCGATCTTTGCATCTATCAAAGCCAAAGTGAAGACCTTCGACTGATCGAGCGGTGCCAGTTTCACGGCTGACAGGACATGGAATGGGTATCCTCTTATTGCCACACCATTTACCCCAGCAAGAGACGGGAAAGGACTTGCAGGGGCGACGCTACCATTCAGGACTTCACACACGACACATGCATTTGTACCAGAATTGTACAAAAACACGTGCGTGTACGAAGAATGCACACACTCCTGCCATTCAGCAGTGTTACACTGAGGAAATCGTGGGCCACTTGAGGCGGCACAGTCAGCTTCCAGTAACAGAAGCAAAAGGATTATGGCTGCGTTTCTCTTCGCACGTCTTACATACATGCCGTTTACCTGTAGCCAAACCTTTTATTTGAGAAACGATTTGTCACTCACCTACGTATACAGTTTGTGTACTTCATCTGTAAGCATCAATGACAGGCTTCCTTCCCCCTTTCAATAAGCTCCGGCAACTAACATGTTTGGCACTGCCGGCCGCAGCCGGCGGCAGTGCATTTATTTACCAGACGAATGACTTATAGTGTTTATGTTTATGCACGTCGCGATTGACCTAATTACCTTCTCCAGAAATCATGTTTTTTTTTGTTTGGATACGGTTGAGTGACGTGTACCTTTCCCGATTCCAAGGACCCACATATTGAGTAAATTGGCATCAGTCAGTTCTTCTATATCTATGACAAATTCTGACACACCATTGTCTAAAATTGTATGCCCTTTAGTGTGATGATTTTACCTGTAGTTCATATGAGTTCACCGGAACTTCGGAACAGAACCGGTATTCCATTTGTGGTTATTTTGGGCCAAAAGAATAGAACAAGCTTCCATTTGAAGTCATCTGAAGTCATTTGGATGTTTCAATACATATAGAATACAACACGGGGTATTCCGTATCGGCCGAGGTATCGGCCCGACCGTGGGTCAGATCGCCCGACGGCCGCAGGCCGGAGGGCGATCCGACTCGCGGGAGGGCCGGGACCGAGGGCGATGCGGAATACACCGTGTTGTATTTTATTTATATCATACCCACCCAAGAAAACGCGCCTTTCAATGCAATATGAGCCAAAAGTTGGTGCCCCTAAACCCTCAAATGCAACAACATCAGTTCCAACGTCCAGATTCTGTATTCGAATTTTCGAAAGGGGCACACGCGGTTAGGGCGAAACGCGTTCGAATCGTTTTATGGAAGCCAGGGAAGCGTTCGATAACGGGTTCCGGACCGGGCCGTACCGTAACCGGAACCCGTTATCGAACGTTATCGCGGCCCGGGTATGATATAAAGAGATGTACTTACTAGTGGGGGTTGGTGCAAAATATGTTTTCTTTTCTTTCGCTCAAAATTCACATGTATTGACATGGGTTTTATTTTGTTATATGTTGCTAAATAAATTGGGTGATGACAAGACGGTAAACATTTCTATTCAACAAGGAAACGTGCTACAAATGTCAGCAAAAGAGTCCACTCCCCTGCAAATGGTTTGCTCCGGGCCGTGTTTTATTGTGCAACAAAGCACACTTGTGAGAATAAAACACACCTGGCATATAATACTTGTATCATGCTAATTGTGACATTATGGCGTCATAATCAATATGGAATGGGGGCTTCTGATTGGTCAACGCCACCTGGCTATATGATAATATATTTCAGTCCATACCATGGTATGGATGAAATATATTGTGTTCTCTCATGTTTCTTCTTCTCCTTCTCCTCCTTCTTCTCCTCCTGCCGCACAGTCACAGGGATTCAACTCTGTCATTTTTTAGTCACATGACCTGAAATTTGTCATGGAGGTAGAGTGGGCCAATACCCCCAGGTGGTTTTTTTCATTATTTTGATACATGCCTTTGAAAAATTTTTATGAAGTTTTTTGGGGGCATTTTTCGACAAAAAATAGACTTTTGGATCCTGATCCCTGGTATTACAACCAAATGATCTGAAATTCTGTATAAGGGCACCTTGAACGTGTGTCTACAGAATAGCAGTCACATATTTGGCATACACCACTTGCAAATGACTCATTTAGGGGACTTTAATGGCTATTTCAGGCCACAAAAGGGCCAAAAGTGCTGTACCCGTTCCACGTTCTATCTAAAGAATGGCCCGTTCCATCTGCCGTTGGCCATGCACGGTGGTAAAATCTGGGCTGAAAAGTTCCCACATGTCATAGAACCCGAACTGTGTTCGATCGTGTTCGATCTGGGGAATTCGAATCGAACCCGCGTTCTATTTCAGGGTCACCTGCGGTCATTTACAATAAAGCGGCAAAACAAGCCTTTCTGCCTCCGTGCATTGCAACAGATAAAAAACAACACTTTTCTATAGATACAAACAGTTTCCTGGACAGTACATGTCCGCTATTATTTTTGGTGGACATGTAACATGTAGCGAAGCTACTGTCGTACCCTTGAGTGACCTTGAATACTGTAATGATTCTTTACGCCAGTATGAATAACACAATGCACACTTTCTGGCGATATGACATGTCTCCAAAACTCGTTCAAACCTGGAAGCATGGAGAGTCAAACATACCCCATTTACGGCTCAAAATGACTGTAACGGTTGTCCCGAAAATCGTGTTTTAGCGATTTTTGAAAAATGGCCTCAATTTTGAATTATGGGTAATTTAGTGAGAAAAATGTCAAAAAAGGCCATTTTTCACCAATATGTAGACAAAAACTAGACTTAAAATCAGAAATTAAAAAATCCCTAAAACACGATTTTTTGTCTTATTCCTAGTCTGCGAAAAAAATAAAAATCGGGGGATCTGGGGTAATATACGTAGCCAGGTTTGAACGATGTTTGCCTAAAAACGTGACATGACTTGTGCTCGGAAACCCGAAAATAATCGTCTTTCTGAGCGAAATTTTTAAAAATCATTGATTTAACATAAAAAGCTAACATTTAAAGGATGTTAAGACGATAATTTCATTTTAATTTGACGAAATTTACCCTTAAATATTATTTGTGTATTTTCAAATATTTTACGTGTAGTCCAAAACAGGCCAAAATAGCGTGTTGTAACCCGATACCTTTTAGAACGCGCATAGCAATGGGAAAGAATGCCGTAGTGACAGACCGCCGTGATGGAACACGTGTTCCATTGCGGGTTACCTGAGGTCACATTGCACGTAAGTCATGGGTAATGACCCACGCATTCAATTTTATGTGCCTAAGACCTTCAAAATGTATCAAATCTCATCATTGTTAGTATTTGCATACCTGTAATAAGATTAGTAAAGCTTTCGAGATTCAAAGTGCTTGTTCTTGCATCTTTGTTCTCAATTACATAGCTACTATTTAATTCATTTATTTGAGAACCTTTGCCAGTTTTGCACTGGGGTAAGTTTGGAATAGTCCACTTTTGCGTGGGAGGGAGATGGACTGAAATATGCTGTATTTGCTCCCAAGCAAATGTCGGCCTTCACGCGCTCACTCACCCACAGTACTTTCCTATAGTAACAGATAAAAAAAAAACAAATAAAACGATTGTAAAAGCTTGTATCAAAAAAAAAAAAATTAAAAACGCCTGGGGGTATTTGCTCACTCTACCTCCATGCCAAATTTCATGTTATTTGGCCCAAAAATGAAGGAGTTGAATCGATTTAAAGAAATGGCAGGAGGAGAAGAAGGAGAAGAAACATCAGAAAAGACAGTATTTCACTCGATGGAGTGAAATAATTAAATGGAAGGATGCCTACTACAGTATACCTGGTACATGGAATATGACAATACATTTTGATTGTATATGCAAAAAAAACACGATATTTTGTGAAGATTTCACGATTACAAATACATTTCACTACTTATACAATGGGGAAACATATTGTTGTAACTTTCTAATAATTCAGAGATTTTGGTATGCTAATTAACAAGCTATATGTAACGTTATGTATGGTTGTATTGAAAACATTTTTTCAAGTATCTCCTTCCATTAGTTTACCTAAGGCACTAATAAATCCATTCCCATGGTTCTCAAAAGTTGTCCCTTGTTATTTATAAATGGTTTGGCAATGTTTTTATTTTAATTTTTAATTTATCTATTGCTTCTCAGCTTTTTACAGAAAGAGGGAAAAATTCTATGGCAGACAAGTAAGCTCATCTCGGTACTACCACTGTGCAGTACAGTAGATGTACTGATGGAATATTAATATTGATTTATAAAGATTTACCATATTTGTGGAATGATTGACATAACAGGTGACTATCACCTTTTCAAGATGTCAGACCTGAGACCAGACTGTTAGGTAAATTGAACCACTCACACAGGGAAGGATCTGTACTCTTTTCAACATGTGTGGTGGGGTCTTTAACATGCTCAAGGTGTGGCTTCCCTTAAACACCTATGGCTTAACGTCCTACATGTATCTGAGAGGACGTCCTGAACCAAAGCAAGGTACTCAATTACACAAGTCACGTGAGGAAAAAGGTGTAAAGTGCCTTTTCCAAAGACATACCAAAAAGGGGCCCACCAGAATCTGAGTTAACAAACCCAACCACAAGACCACCCTGCCACTTCTTGAAAAGTACAATTTTTACGTAATATGTCATTCAGGAAAAATAACAGTAACGATAAACGGTGAGGATAAAAACATTGGCAGATAAGGAGGGGTAAATGTCACCATCCATGGCGGTCTTCCACAAGATGATCATTGGATCCCATCCCAACTGGCTGGGTGTATGTCAGTGTACCACAGGTCTCATTTGGCATAGCTAATTTGCCTTACAAGGATGTGCCCATTTTACATTCTGTACAAATACTTATAGACGTTCCTGGCAGAGGAGATGCCAAACCAGAGCCGGGATGTTCCAAAACAGCCCTACTAGCGCTAAGAGAGTAGGGTACCCTGCCCTCCACGAGATACCAAAGATGCACATCAAGCAGCTTGGGTGGAAACTTTCCAGACTGTTTTCTTGTTGGGCACAAGTGGTCCATGACACCGCTGTACAAGCGTCTCGCACAAACAATACACCTAAACACATATTAAATTTTGTGCTAAAAGGCATCCAATAAAATTTCAGGGCACCAAAACTGGATTTTCAGCCAATTTTTATTTTGTTCATGTTCATGTACTAAGTGGAATCAACACTGTCCCATAGCAATGTCAGTGAAAAAGTGTAATGTCTCTATTGCTTGTTTTGTATTGTAGGGCGGTTCTAGCTTTTTATGTGTGGTACCAAGAAATTAAGTCTTGGTACCACCTGGCTTGTTTTGGGGCAACAAGTATGAAATGACAAAAATGTGCTAAGAAATGGCATCCAATTATGCATTATGCAATAAAAATTTTCTGGATGAGGAAATGGTATGTATATATACTACATGGGTTAGGGTTGATTCAACTTAGTGCATTAAAAGAATTGACCAGAAAATTGACTTTGGAAATCCAGTTTTGCTGCCCTGAAATTGTATTGGATGCCTTTATTATGCGACATCAATTTGTTTTGTTGGTTCTGATTTTTTTCATAAAGAAAAGTGACAGGGCAAGGAAAATAAAAACAGACCTAGGCATCCTATGATAGCCCTAAATGCTATGATAGGAGCCATGAAGTTAACATACTAAGCTGGTTTTTAATTCAAGCAATGAATTTAAAACTTTTAATCAAACCACTGCATTTAGAATGGAAAAACTGTACCAACTCTGAAGAGAAGGAACTTCCTTCAACTGTTGGGGTGAAAATATGAGCATTTTGGAGCTGATTCAGAGGCTGGTTCTTTTTTTTTTTGCATATCAGAAAAAAATTAAGAGGGCGAATCCGTGAACCAACAAATTAAATTGGTGTGGCCTTAATGATCATCAGGTGGTCATTGTTCCACTCTCTTCCCTAGGTGAGTCATCACAACCGCAGTATTATGATTGAGGAACACAGCTTTTAATGTCAACTCCAAAACAGTAATATCGTTATTACAACCAATGTGAAAAAAATCAGGAGCAAAATATACAAACTTGTAACAAAATCACCTATGACCATAATTTCTTTAGAAATATATCTACATACATTCAAACCTATACATTACAAGTGACCACTTCTGCATATTAGGACCACCTGGCTAATGTGACAACATTTTTGGTGGAGCCTTAGATAATTTTCCCCACTAACACAAGCATTAAGAATCATGTCTACAGTGACCACTTGTCCACATACATGTAGACCAGATTTCTTTGGAGTTGTATACGAACATGTGATCTATTGCTATTCATGTTACTACTTCTGACATTTAATCTACTATCCCACAACACTTCATGGTAGTGCTGCATACCTAAACCCAACATTTAGGTTCAGGTCCGGATTCAAGTCCAGAGGTTTAGGTTCAGTTCCGGACTTGTAAGTCCAGACCTAAACCCATGACATATACAAAATTGCATGTTGGCAACTTTGCAAGGTTGTCTGGGTGAAACTTTGGCCACATAACATGGAGGCCAGTACTTGACGATGCCCGATGGCAATGTTTTCTTCATTTTGCCGCAAAGATTTTGCAATCTACGGATGGTTTTAGGTAGTTTGGAAAGAAAAGGGGTATGTGAAATGGTCTTTTATGGTAATAAGTCCGGACTCGGTTCTTGACTTTTAGGTTTTTTTGGACTTGAACCTAAACATTCTTACAAGTCCGGATCCAAGTCCACTGAACCGGTATGCAGCACTACTTCATGGTCAGGACTAGGTTATATCACAGGATACATTATGCATAGCCTGACTACATCACACTTCCAACAGGCCCTTCCACTGGTCAAGCTCCTAGAACCTTGATGACCAACACCTCTAAGTCAGAATTGGGAACATCTTAATTCTACTGAATTTATGCATTATGTGCTAACATGGACCAGTAATGTTAGACCATGTTACCATGGTGTTGGAGGCAGTGATGACTGGTTTTAATAGTGACAAAGAATCCTGAGCTCCTATTGGAAGTTCTGGGAATGATTCTCTGGAGTTAAAGGTGTATGGACATAAGCTCTCTGGGAGGAGGCCCAATCAGGTCTTCACAACTGTTACGAAAGATTGTGTAACACAGGCTAACACTATGTCAGATAATGGAAAAAAAACCCAGGATGTTACATATGTTTCAATAGTTGGTGATACTGTACAGGCTACATGTAAATACTAATTTTAAACAACAAACCAAGTTTCATTATTTCATCTATACTGAAAGGCAGAATATTGGTCAAAGATTTGTCCAGGTCAAATCACAAAATTTGCAATACTTGAAACAAACCACTCACTAACACCATGTCTATTTATAAACCTGTAAGAATGCTGATTCCTGCCTATGTTATTTTAGTGTTTTTCACAGTACATGTACTTTATTTTCCTTACAATTACAAGTTTGGTTGTAACCCCAAAATTTTTTACTCCCATCCATTGGTGTATCAAACTCTGCTCATTATTTATGTTGTAAGACAATACATGGCAGACAGATATATCCTGAGCAAATGAGCATGGAACCCTTCAAATATAACATTGGTAGTCAAAAATTACTGACTGTTAACTTTAAATCGAAATTCAGTTCATGTAACAGTCTGATTAATGTTCAAAAACACTTCAGGTTGAAAATGTACATTTGCTATCAGGGCTCGAAATACCACCTGCATAAGCAGGTTAGTGCAGATAAAATTGCTGTGCAGGTAGTTCTGATGTCTACCTCCACTGGTCCATGTACTATATAATATATATTTATACATATGTGTTATGTGCAATTTTATTTGCTGCATTGACTGTTACCACCTCTGAAGTACATGTATAAAATAATTGGTTTCTGAAGAGTTTCAAATGTGATCCATACTTCTTAAATTCTGAGTGGTACAGGTAAATTTGGTCTGGTGCAGGTAACTTTCAATGTTACCTGCCCCAGTGCAGGTGTGCAGAAAGAAGTATTCCGAGCCCTGGCTGGTGAACACCTACCTCTACACAAGACAATAAGCACAGACAGGTTCAACGGTAAACCGGAATACACCGGAATATACATAAAGAGGGGTGAAATCTATTGAAATACAGTGTGTAGATGGGAAGTTATTAGAAATCTGCACTGTAGTTGGACTGCAAAAAAACACTCTGGTCCCATCCAATTGAATTTAAGGCCACACCAATTTAATTTGTTGTTTCTCGGAATCGCCCTGTCCATTTTTTTCTGATTTGCCAAAAAAAAAATATTTTTTTAGGTTCTAAATCAACTGCAAAATGCACAATAAAAGACATATTTCGAACGGTTGAAGAAAGTCCTTTTCTTCTCTAGTTGTTAAAGTTTTTCAATGTAACAATGCAACTTTGTTTCATTTAAAGTTCAAAATATATTGTTTTAATTATAAACCAGCCTGGTATGTTGACTTCATAGCTCAAATTGTACCATTTCTGGCTATCATGGGGTGCCTTGGCCTTTTTTTTTAATTTTTATTTTGCCCTCGACACCCTGTTGCTTCATATTTTTTCTGAAAATATCCGAGAAGCCACAAATTAAATTGGTGTGGCCTAACGATAAACCAATCACTACTACTACTACTACCCATGCCTGTATCCATCCGGGAGGAGGGATGAAGTGCACTCTGGGATGTCTAGTTGATCTGGCTGACTGCGGCCAACACTTCCAGCTGTACGGCATCGCTCATAACCTGGGTGGGGTTGTCCTCCCCCTGGGGGATGGGCATGTCCCCCTGGGTGGTGGGGATCTCTACGATGTGCACCTCCTCCTGTGAGGACAGCTGGACCACCTGCTCGGTCCTGTCAGGAGCGATGTGGATCTCCTGTTGACTTCCATCAGGCAGGATGTGGATAGTCCGGGTAGTCAACTGCACGGCAAAACACAGCGATTTACACTAAGTCAAATGTGACCAAATATATCTGAACCAGTGAGAAGCACTTATACTGGTAATGACTACAAGATTTTAGTTAGCTTTGTACACAGCTCTATACTACAATGGACCTATACCATTATTACGTCACAGTTTGTTTACCGCAATGAATGCCGGTCAATCGACGTTTATATTGTACAGGGGTGCGTAGCGTGGTGTGTGTTTGTGTAGCGTTAGCCTAATATAAGGCCTTTAATACAGTACTGCTTTCCTCTAATGTCACAACTAAATCACCCATGCGGCATGTAATGCTGTGTCAACACAACTAGACGCAGCAAAAATCAGACATACCTTACTTTGAAAACTTTGAAATGATCTTTATACTTTAAATGACCGTTCTAGAATGTTCTTTAGAACAGGTAAACAAACTGTGACTTAATAATGGTATAGGTCCATTACAAACATGTACATGTAACATTGCAAGTCACGGTATGAAAATGACAGCTCTATAGTCCATATTATATAGAGTACAACACAGTGTATTCTGTATCATCAGAGCCCGACTGTGGGTCAGATTATCCAACAGCCGGTGGGAGGGTGCGGAATTCACAGTCACTGTTTTGTATTCTATTTATGTAATACCCACCCCAGAAAACAATTTCAATGTGAAATGTGCCAAAATTTGGTGTCCATAAGCAAAAAATTGTAACAACAATGCCAACATCCAAATCCTCCTATTCAAATTCCTCTATTGAGCAATTGGAAGCCTGTGTGATAGCCATTAGGACTCCATGTGAGAGAGATATTTATCACAAATGGCTAGAACACCCAACAAACATTATTGTGGCCCAGATATGAATCATATGACATATATTATATAAATCCTGGTATAGCTCAGGTTAAGACATTAGAGTACGCCATGAGTACCTGTTGATGTTCTGTTGCCTGACCCTCCTGTTGTGGGTCTACCTCCATCCCTGCCTGGGTGACCTCCATGACCCCAGCCTGGGTCACCTCCATCACCTCTGTTGGGGTGACCTCCACGACCCCCGCCTGGGTCACCTCCATGACAGTTGGCTGCATGACGTTAGTCTGGGTGAGCTGTACCCCCTCCTGCCCGTTTTCTGTCTGTACGTGCGCGTTTTGTAGCTGAATCCCCTGGGGGAGCTCCAGCGTGATCTCCCTGATCTGGACGGCCTGAGCAGAACTGTGTGGGATCTCCTGGATCTGCGAGGGTTGAGACACGGCGGCTACTCTGATGGGAATGGTCTCCCCACTCTGAGACACCAGTGCCTGGATGTGGCTTGCAGCTGAGACACCCTGTGGCAGCTGTAGCTGCACCTGAACAGGCTGCGCCTGGCTGATTGTCTGTTCCACTGTACTACGGGGCAGTGGTCTTCTCCTT
>NW_017802591.1:620197-620708 GCF_001625305.1 Branchiostoma belcheri
ATTTTGACTGTTATAAATAGAAATGGAGGCCATTTCCTGCAATTTCAGCCTTCTGTCTTTCCTAAATACAAATGGAAGCTATTTCCTGCAACTTCAGGTTTTGAACTGCCAGAAAAAAATGTTAACATACAGGAAAAAATTGGGCATAGGTTCCACGCTCTGACCCCTAACCGGGGGCCAACGGTGCCTTCAAGTTCGACAAGTGAAACAGAATATGACATTAAGTCATACATTTTCCACTTGGAACTTGAGGCAAGCAATTATGGGAAAATGTAGAGAAGCTGGGACAAAACCTTATCCTAATGCTAATCCTTATGTTATCACCAACTTGTAAACAAGTCCCTTATAATTATCAAAGTACCATCAAGAGTACCATCAAAACAAAATTTCACTTCTCTAACAAAATAATCGGTCTCATGTTTAGGACTAACAAAGTTACACATTCAAGAAAATACTTTTGAATTTAAAAAAAAAAGAAGAAAAAAAAAGAAATCTAGAAGAAAAAATAATT
>NW_017802591.1:620728-621323 GCF_001625305.1 Branchiostoma belcheri
TATTAATCTGCACTAACATTTTATTGGTTTCTATCCCTTTGCTTGTCTACAAGTCGATAATGTGATTGTATCAATTTTCAAACGCCCTAAAATTAGCTAAATCGGCGAATTAAGGTGATTGCGCAATGGACGTGCCCTATGACCTTCGACCTTTTGGGGTCATGCAGGCGTCAACAGTGCCCTCCCCATGCCTTGCCCGTCCGTTTTCGTCGGCAAATTTCTGCTTTTTTAGAGGTTTTGAGACCTTAAAACTCATACCATGGGAGAAATAAACCACATACGTTATTTTTATGGTAAATATCGCTTAAATGGACCATGCATTTTTTGTTGCGTTGCCGATTTTTGGCAGAAGCCTTGCGGTGCGGCCGCCACGTGCTACGCCGATAGGTACAGGCCGTCCCCCGTCCGGGTTTGTGGGCAAAATTCAGCTTTTTTTTAACGTTTCGGGACTTAAAAACCGACAGCAGGGGAAAAATAAATCGTATACGTTATTTTCATGGGAAATACCGCTATCATGAACCAGACATTTTCTGTCGCGTCAACGAATTTTCGCGGCCGCCACATGCTTCATAATGTCGCGGTACGGTAGGGAATT
>NW_017802591.1:621343-630985 GCF_001625305.1 Branchiostoma belcheri
TGACCAGAAATTCCAGACCGCGGGCTGAAGTTAGGCTGACGGTCTGAATGGTTTTTGAGTAAATCAGCCCGCGGGCTGGGATTCTACACCAGTAGTCTAGTGCCTTTAGACCGAAGGTCCTGTAATTAAAACTTGCGGGCTAGTTGTTAGGCCTGACGGGCTGTTAGGAAAGACCACCGGTCTGCTTGTATTTATTATTAATGATATCTTAAGTTATGAACACTGCAGAACAATAATTTTCATATCACTGTGCTCATTACACCAAGAGCTACACACTGATGCGAAACTTGAATGTTGAAAATCAATTTTTAGTTGAGTTTCCAAATGGCTTGTGACTTTCCAAAATTGATGCGACCAGTGTTAGAACACTCTATCCAGCTTGACTGGCTGTGGCTGGGTGGGAGGGGCAGATCCTACAGACAACAAAGTTACAACATCTCAACACTGTAATAAAGCTAACACATGAAACAGAACACTCTATCCAGCTTGACTGGCTGTGGCTGGGTGGGAGGGGCGGATCCTACAGACAACAAAGTTACAACATCTCAACACTGTAATAAAGCTAACACATGAAACAGAACACTCTATCCAGCTTGACTGGCTGTGGCTGGGTGGGAGGGGCGGATCCTACAGACAACAAAGTTACAACATCTCAACACTGTACTAAAGCTAACACATGATGGAAACAGAATACTGTAGCTCTAAAACACATCTGATCACTGGGACAAGAATGGTTTGTACTTAAAGCTAACACGTAGAAACAGAATACTGCACATTCTAAAACATGATGCTAATCCAGCAGTGCCTACCTCCTGGTTCTGTGGTTTCTTTCTGGCCAGCAGTGTTTGGTTGGTTGTCCACAGGCTGCTCCTCTGGTCCACTCAGGTAGGTGGAACAGTCAGACAGCACATTGACAATCTCCAGAAACCCTGCTGCTACCAAGATGTCCTGGGCTGTCTCCTTGGTCAGCACCAGCTTGGCTGTGTACATGTAGTCCAGAAGAGCACTGAAGCCTTTCTCTGTCACAGGGTCCAGTTGGACCTGCTCAGGTGGGCAAGGGAAAAAATATTGGCATTGGCAATTTAAATGTATGATGTAAAAGGTGAATGCAAGTCTGTCATCCCGAGGTGAAGCAGCGTGCAAAATAACTGGTTGCCCAGTTGTCCCGGGCAACCAAATTTTAATTGGGGCAACCTATTTTTGAACCTAGGTAGAGCAGTGTGCTACCTGAATTTTAAGAATGCCCCCTCACCCTATCCCTTCTTTATATGTGTGTCACAAATTGAGTTTGAGGCTTAGTTAGAAGCTGTGCAAGTATTTCTGATGTCTACCTGTACGTAACCTGCATTGGTCCATGTACTGGCTATATGCAAGTTTGTGCAGGTAAAACTGGAGCTGTGCAGGTATTCCTGATGTCTACCTGCACCTAACCTGCACTGGTCCATGTACTGGGTACATGTATATGCAGGTTAGTGCAGGTAAAATTGGAGCTGTGCAGGTATTTCTGATGTCTACCTGTACCTAACCTGCACTGGTCCATGTACTGGGTATATGCAGGAACTCAGGTTACTGGTTAGTGTAGGTAAAATTGAAGCTGTGCAGGTATTTCTGATGTCTACCTGTACGTAACCTGCACTGGTCCATGTTCTAGGTACATGCAGGTTAGTACAGGTAAAATTGGGGCTGCACCAGTGCAGGTATGCTGAAAAAAAGTACTTATCATGAGCTGCAGTCATAAACATGATAATTATGTACCTCTGATGCCTCGTTAGTGGCAAGCAGTGACTTGAAGTAACCAGAAAAGGCAGACAGCACACATTTGTGGGCGGTCCAGGAAAGGTCCCCACTTGATGTCTTCAGGGTGATGTCACACAGGAAACCGTCTTTACGCTGCTGGTCCAGCTGCTGGAGTAAACTTTCAGGGAGACTCAAGTACTCATAGATGTGGGTGGCACCTGTAGCCATTTTCACTCTGCAGAACAACACAGTAAAGGGTATCAATGATAATGTATATAAGCCACTGTGAAATACAACGATGTATAATGGAAAGGAAAGTTTATTGCAAATTCATGCCCGAGGGCTAATTGCAAGAACATGATAACAACAGTAAACAGTAAAATGATAATAAGTAATGCTAATGGTACTTTATATATACATTTGTAGTTATTGTTGGGTTTGATTTCTTTTCCATGTGCAGTGGAGTATGAAATGGCCGACATTTTGCGAGACATATGAATTGGGAGGTGTTAATAGAAATGCAGTTTTTTGTAGGCTGGGAAGGTGAATAAAGCTGGGGAACATTTTGGTGACCATTTCAAATAACTGATCTCTCTCGGTGCTATAATGAGGGCAATGACAAATAAAGTGCATTTCATCCTCCACTGCATATAATTAAAGGTTCATGATCCTTCCTGAGATGTAACTGTTATCTACACTGTGAGACAGGTGGGTCAATAACGTTACTTGTACTATCATTCTATTCATAGGCTGAGTAGCATATAACAGTAAGTAAGTATTTTCAATTTTGTAAACTAAATAGATCATTGTAATGTTACTCTACAATACCGGTATTGTATTTCCTTGGGATTGTTTTACATGTTCCATTTGATGGTCATTCAAATAGAATTTATTTGTATGTTTCAAGAAAAATCTAACTTACACCTTACAGTGGCCATGGGGGTAGCATGTTCTGTATCTGTATCTGTATAGCCGGTATAACCGCCTTTCGGCGTAACACACCAGCTTCGCAGGCACGCGGCGCGGCGGCAGCTGGCTATATTACACCGATCGACTTGTTACACCTAACCCTTGAACTTCTAGCTCTAGACATTGTTTAAAGCTATCTATTGACAATGCCCCTACTGTACTTGGTGACAGTGAGTTCCACTCTGCGATAGTTCTAGGAAAGAATGAATTCTTGAACACCTCAATCCTCGGTTGATAACTCTGGTACTTGAATGCGTGGCTATTTCTTGTTCTCTTCTGGGCTGGTATTAGGTACTTGTTATTGTTAGTTATAATACCTTTACTTTTACTTCTACTCAAAGTTAACTTGTATTAACATAGTTTTTATTTTGTATATATATATTTCCTGAAGAATTAGTTACTAGTATGTCAAGATGGTTAACACCTAATTCAACAAAGAAATGTGTAACAAATTTAAGCAGAGTTCACCCCCCCCCTGCATAATGGTGCGGTCAAGACTCAAGTGTTGTAAAACATGTTAATTAGCAATATTGTAATAAAGATGATGGGGACTTCTGATTAGTCAGCATCATCTTACTAATGTTAACGTTACATGTAACATCCGTGTCCATAATATCACCAGGGTCCATAATATTGCCACCTTGAGAAACAGTGTGCTTAAAGATATTTTTACTGCAACATACTTTTGGTATGCACTCCTTCACACATCAAATGTACATACCTAGGGTATGTTGCAGTATATAAGCACACTTTTTCTCAAGGTGGCGATAATGGACCCTGGTGATATTATGGACACGGATGTTTTTTTTAACGTTACTTAGTATATGAAAGTAAAATGCAATTTTATATATTTAACGTTATAATTCTAATTTTCTAATTGATACAGATAATGTCATAACATAGATGTACAAAATGTAATCAAACTTTTTGTGCTGTCTTTTTTCTAGCAAGGAGTCCAAAATGCTGGACTCTAGGCGACCTTTTTTCACCTCAGCCAGTTGTAGTGCCACTCACCTCCGCATGAGGGAGGATAAAAAAGCAAGCTACAGTATGTTACATCAATACATGTGCATAATTTATACGTTTAATAGCGTGGTCTTTTCCCACCTGTTTATGTATAAATTATACATGTCATGCTAGAATCCATACAACTTACTAGTAACTTCTCTCTCGTCGTTTCCCTCTGTAATTTTTTAACACGCCAACTTTATACTCCAACTTCCTGCATATAATTTGCGCCTTCTTACAAACGGCGCCATGCGCGCTACACACACACACACACATCTTCTTGTTCTGCATACAGTTATAAGAAAATCCCCCTCAAGTGAGTAACTTAGGAATTATGAAATATTTCGGGATACATCTTAGAATGCTGGGGACTGTAATTTTTAGGCAACATCGAGCCTTGCATGCTACACAACCAAGCGTTCAGTAGTAATCAGTTACCAAAGCATCCTACATTTGGAGGTTTTCACGTATGCAAATATCCCGTTCTGCTGCGGTGTTAGGTGTCACTGCCATCATTTCCAACCCCCAAATTCTCAACTGACGACTCTATGAACCACAATATTAAAGCAACTTCACCTTTTGTCCAGCAAAATTTCCAGGATATGGCCAGGAGATGTTCACTTGTCTGGAGTCCGCTGAAAAGCACAAGATGGCGTCCCGTGTCGTTGCTATCTTACCAAGGCCCCAAACCTCTCGTACATAGTCTGTAAATGAAAAGGCAATAACGTTAAAAGTTAACTATAGCAGATGCTTAAAAGATACATTAAAATTTACAAACATTTCTTTTGACTAGTTCTTGATGACATAAGCCATACATAATGAAAAATTTGTTTTCACCACGCAAAAACTATGTTGTGCTATGTGGTTTTGTTCTCGCTCAGCGCGGCCAGATTTGGCAGCACGGGCGGAAGTGACGTCATAATCGTACCCAGGGTCTGCTACTTAGTGTGCCCTGGGAACGATGGTAGCAATCAAATCAACTTTGACAACTTTGGCCACAGCGAATGGATGACATCAACGCGCGCATTAATTTTCGCCTGCTTTGAAAAAAAAAAAAAAAAAAAAAGGAAAAGAAAGCAAGAGATTTTGTTGCCCTCGAAAATGGGCAAAGATTTCTGTTGCTATTTTGCCGGAACCTGGATAGCAGATAAAAATGAAGAGACGAGACAAGACAAGGCTCTTACTAGTATTTTTTTTGTCTTTTACTCTGGTGTCTTGTGATTGTAACTGTGAATATGTGTCCTCACTGAATCAAAGTTGTTCCAGTGAGAAATGAATGTTGTAATAGTTGGTCTGAGCAAAAGGGTTCTTCAGTTTTAACCTCCTTGTTGGTAGTAAACTCATGATCACTCTACAGATATGTCAGCAGGCACGAGACGCAACTATACAGATATACAATGTAGTAATATAGCAGCCGTTTCTTGGTGTTACTGTATTTGCCTTGCTTTTTCGCATCCTGTGTGACATTGTCTGTCATCTTTATAACTCAACGACGTGTAACACGTGCTCGTCCCCTCCGCCTACACACATAATGTACAGATATGTCAGCAGGGACGAGACGCAACTATACAGATATAGTGATATACCAGCCGTTTCTTGTGCTATTTGCCGATCGAGTGGCCTTGCTTATTCGCATCGTGTGTGACGTTGTCTGTCATCTTTATAAGTGAGTGTAGTATTAGTCTAAACAAGTGTAGTGTGATTGGAGGGGGGGGGGAAACTAGCAATGTATTCAAGGTTGCAGTGTGAGTGAAGATATGATACAGTTCCTTCGAGAGGATGTGGGTGGCCCTGAAAAGGGCCGGGGTTGCGGGATGTGGGTCTCCGTCTGGAAGTTACTGAGCCTTGCTGGTCTTCTTGGGGAGAAGTACGGCGTGGATGTTGGGGAGAACGCCGCCCTGAGCAATGGTGACGCCGGACAGCAGCTTGTTCAACTCCTCGTCGTTACGGACGGCCAGCTGAAGGTGGCGGGGGATGATTCTGGTCTTCTTGTTGTCGCGAGCAGCGTTGCCAGCCAGCTCAAGGATCTCGGCCGTCAGGTACTCCAGCACCGCCGCCAGGTACACCGGCGCGCCGGCACCCACGCGCTGGGCATAGTTTCCCTTGCGCAAGAAGCGATGAACTCGGCCAACCGGGAACTGGAGACCCGCACGGGAAGAGCGGCTCTTGGCCTTGGCGCGTGCCTTGCCTCCTTTACCACGTCCAGACATCTTGTAGTATATTCGATTGATTAGCGTCAAACGGCAGAGAAAGAATGAATGAAAGGCACAATCGTCTGCCCAACCAATTTGTACCCCGCTGCTGGATCGACAGCGAACCAATAGGACGAGCTTATTGTCGTGAGTTCATTTCTACCACGTCCGCACCTTGGACTAGACAATCCAACAATTTGCATTCTTCCCCGATATAAAAGACAAAGCCGGAAGGGGTGCAGCTATTCTTTGCTGTCTAAATCGCCAAGAATATCGTCATGCCGCCAAGTGGAAAAGCCGCCAAGAAAGCTGGCAAAGCCAGGCCGGTCGGAGACAAGAAGAAGGGAAGGAGGAGAAAGAGGAGGGAGACCTTCGGCGTCTACATCTACAAAGTGCTGAAGCAGGTGCACCCCGACACCGGCGTCTCCAGCAAGGCCATGGGCATCATGAACTCATTTGTCAACGACATCTTCGAGCGCATCGCCGCCGAGGCTTCCCGTCTGGCTCACTACAACAAGCGCTCCACCATCAGTAGCCGCGAGATTCAGACCGCCGTCAGACTCCTGCTGCCGGGCGAGCTGGCCAAGCACGCCGTCAGCGAGGGCACCAAGGCCGTCACCAAGTACACCAGCTCCAAGTAGATCGATCGCCGCTGCTACACATAACCCCGGCCTTTTTCAAGGCCACCCACATCCCCACAAAAGAGCTGTCTCAATCACAATATAATCACAATATACACTGCGACAATATACACATGTGCACACCACTAACCTGTGACCGCAGCTAGCTACAAAGCTAGTCCAGCGTCCAGCGTGAACTGCAACGCACAACAACAACAGAAAAGAAAGAAAAACAAGTCAAGTTTATTCTGACGTAATAAAAGTCGGAACGCGTTCTTTCTTGTCGAACAAGGCATAAAGGAGGCCTTCTGGAACAAATGTCGCCTGCGACGTTCCTTAGAACAATATGCATGGATTGGCCGTATAGTAGGTCGGCTTTCTTGTCCTGGCTAAACATACTATAAAACAGTGTTTACATATACATGTACATCTTTCTGTGCGTGTGTCTGTCTGTCTGTGTGTGTGTGGGGTGGGGCGTACTTTGTTCTTCTTGATCATTTGCTTTGTTTATTTTGTAATTACATTTTCCCGACGATGTTTGTCTTGTCGCCGGGAACTTCTCCGCATGGCATTGTCTTGCTCGGGGTTCGGATGGCGTGTTACCATTGGCTAGTTGTAGCGGTGGCCAGGACTCCGCGCAGGTCCGCAGGGCGGTTACTAATGTGGCTCCGTCGTCCGGTTATTCATTCATTCATTCTTTGTTCTGTTCTGATCGAGAAGAGCATCGTACAATCTGCACCGGCTACAAAACCAATATCAGATAGTAAAGGACTTATAGGCAAGCCAATAAGTGCATAAGTAAGGGCCTGGAGGACGTCCTCCCGTCCTCCAGAGGACGTGATAACGCATTGCTATCCTCTGGAGAGGATATCGGCCACTGCGCACGTATTATTGGCCATGGACAGTGCACCACGTGATTGCACCGCGCGTACGCTGTGAAACCAGGCACCGGTCGACTGGACGCGTTGGTGTTTGCTATACCATGGAGGTAGCTACCTCCATGGCTATACCCAGTATACGCACACATTTTGGTTAAATTGTCCGAAATCTGCAATTTTTGAGGTGGTGAAGATCGAGCAATTCACCTTCAGAGTGTGGACAGCTATTTGGACAAGTTCTGGGCAGTTTGTTCTCAGGTAAGGATGCCAAAACGTCGTATACTAGTAAACTTTAATACGTAAACATACGGTCGGTGGGGAGGGGTACGGGTCTACAACCGTGGCTTTTTGCTGTTTGGGGGTAGGAAGTTTGTAATTTCTTTCTTCTTCTTGTGTTTCGGAGTTCTGGTGGTCCAACGTCAATTTGTTTTTTTAGACCGGAGCCTGTATCAAATATAAAGCCGAGGCGAACCGCCCCCCTCCCCCATGATCGCGACCCACATGGGTTTGCGGAAAAACCGATCCAGTCCAACAGGCGGAAAGACCAACCCGGTCTGCGAAAAAGGTCTGCTAGGCCTGCCTTTATAGCCCAAATAACCACTATTTAAGCAACTTTATTGTGTTTAGAAAACAGATATGATGTGCAGGTTGGATCCATGTACAAAGGAAGACAAAGAAGAACTGAAAAGGGTACAGAATCAAGCTGCAAGATTCTGTATGAACAGAACTATGAAAGGGGTGCTAGTGTCACAGAAATGAAAAGAAACCTACAGTGGGCCTCACTGGAAGGCAGAACAAAAGTGTCAAGACTATGCATGATGTACAAAATTACTAATAAACTGTTGGATGTCCCAACTACTTAGTACCTGATACCAGCCCAGAAGAGAACAACAAATAGCCATGTCTTCAAGTAGTACCAGAGTTATCAACCTGGGATTGAGGTGTTCAAGAATTCATTCTTTCCTAGAAGTATTGCAGAGTGGAACTCGCTGTCACCTAGTACAGTAGGGGCATTGTCAATTAGATAGCTAAGCTTTAAACAATGTCTAGAGTTAGATGTTCAAGGGTTAGGTGTAACAAGTCGATCTGTGTAATGTAGCCAGCTGCCGCCGTGCCGCGTGTCTGCGAAGCTGATGTGTTTCGCCGAAGGGCAGTTATACTGGCTATACTGATACAGATACAGACAGATAGGTGTGGCTGCACATGAAAAGGGGATATGGAGGCTAACAGGAGGGGTACTAATTTCGGCCCATGTTCCATTTGCCAACACACACACCTTTTGTAATAGTTTGTCTTACCAAAAACCTGCGCAACATGAACTTTAATATTGACAGATAAAGATAACAATGATTAAATCCACACAGGTGTGTATTTTTACTTCAGTGCAGTGTCTTGCACCCAAGCGTAGTGGTTTGTGAAATTATATGAAATTTGGGTCATTTTTGCCAGTGGAACATTCTATCGCATCAGGCCTAGGGGTGCCCTAATTCTGACCTACTGTAGCCAAAACACAGGCATATGACTAAAACTATATACAACTGTTTTTCTGCCCCCAAACAAGTTTTTACCATTAGCGACTTGCTTCAAAGTGGCTGTTTCAAAATCAAAACTGCATTTTTAACACGCACGCAACTGAACAGACTTTTGTGGGATTACAACAAAAAAAGATTTTTGTGCCAAAACTGTAAATATGAAATTTTATCATCTAGATTGTCATTTTGCATACATACTGTACATACATGTATTAGCATCACCATTTTGCTTTTCCGGTGACTAAGTGCTGAGTGCACCAGGCCCACTGTACTTTTAGGCGGCATCTAAACAGGTTTGTTTTGGTATCTTCGTCAGCTTCCGATGTATTTTTGTGGCGCAACGATTTGATCCTTTACTCCGTAAATGAACCCAGGTAGGGTTATACTATTATACTAACAAGTTGTAGCACAAGGAAAATATGATAAACAATGGCGTTTAAAAAAAATTTAAATATATGGAAATCTTTCATAATATTGCCTTAAAACCAAAGATTGAGAGTAGAAATACAAGGCAAATGATTGACTGTACTTCTCAAAGAAATATTGAATATACCCCCTCCATGATTTACCTATCTCCTAGAGCCGTGTACCTGTACATATAATTTGTTTAGATACGCAGCTCTACTATCTTGTTTAAACATTTTGAGTACACAACCCAAAAGGAAATGTTCTTCTGAAATTTTAATAGTGATTTTCAGCTTACAGT
>NW_017802591.1:631005-631300 GCF_001625305.1 Branchiostoma belcheri
TATTAGCATCACCATTTTGCTTTTCCGATGACTAAGTGCTGAGTGCACCAGGCCCACTGTACTTTTAGGCGGCATCTAAACAGGTTTGTTTTGGTATCTTCGTCAGCTTCCGATGTATTTTTGTGGCGCAACGATTTGATCCTTTACTCCGTAAATGAACCCAGGTAGGGTTATACTATTATACTAACAAGTTGTAGCACAAGGAAAATATGATAAACAATGGCGTTTAAAATCAGGGTTCTCCCCAGAAAATTTTAGTATGAGGGAGGAAACTTACCAAGCACACACTAAGCGA
>NW_017802591.1:631320-657724 GCF_001625305.1 Branchiostoma belcheri
GAATTTTCGCGGCCGCCACATGCTTCATAATGTCGCGGTACGGTAGGGAATTTTCTACGGTTTATAAGTTCGTAAACGTATCGGCTTTTATTTTAAACTTATTATCAGGGTCGAGGGCTTTGGTTTACAAAGAAATCAGACAATTAGCTTTCTTTACACGACTTCAAAACGCTAGCGGGGCGCCCGATGTTCCACCAATGACAGCGATTCTCTCAGTAGCGTCGTGCGAAATACTCATTGTTTACTCGATTATCGCCCCATTCACAAGTTTTCAGAGACAATGCCGGCGGGAAAATAGACGCCACTAAGCCCCGAAATCAGGAAATTTTATCGAATTTTAGCGAAATTTTGTAGAAAAATCGGGATGCAACACCCTAGATTTGAAAATGAGTATGAGGGCGCTGAGCTAGGAGTATCAGGGCGCAGCGCCCTTGTTCCATCGTCTGGGGAGAACCCTGAAAATATATGGAAATCTTTCATAATATTGCCTTAAAACCAAAGATTGAGAGTAGAAATACAAGGCAAATGATTGACTGTACTTCTCAAAGAAATATTGAATATACCCCCTCCATGATTTACCTATCTCCTAGAGCCGTGTACCTGTACATATAATTTGTTTAGATACGCAGCTCTACTATCTTGTTTAAACATTTTGAGTACACAACCCAAAAGGAAATGTTCTTCTGAAATTTTTAATAGTGATTTTCAGCTTACAGTCTGATTACAGATCTAACACAATGTACAAGCAATTGTGGGGTAGAACATTTGGATTAAATAAACTACCTGAAGAGGCAGGTTTTTCAGCCAGACCTCCACTAGAGTAACTAGATTTGGATACTATTGTTTGACTGGCTGAAAACAATCAGCTTTGTGATTAGGTAGGGGATAAAATTCATAAATGTCACCAATCCTGCTGATCGTGAATTTAGCTTAAGCATTGTCCGAAACCCCCATGCAGACCCCTTTGTTTTGACTGGTTTTTCAGACCCCCAGACTGGACAGGTTTTTCACCAACCCGATCAAGATACTAGTAACTAGATTTTGTGGGCCAGTCCATTTAGTAGTTGAATAATTGGAATGTGAGTAGTTTAAATAGCAAACTAGTACTGGTAATTTCACATTCAAATGGCACAGGCCGGGCAGGCCAGTTGTTTTTTGCTGACCTACAAATTCCTGTATGTTATATCTCAGGTGATTTATTATTCAGGTGTATGTCTAGAGACATTTAATCCCCTCGTGTTGTGAGTCACTAAAATATTAGCCTCTAATCAATTGACCTAAGACTTTTATTACTAACACAGTGTTACTAATGGGATTAGGATGGTGAATTCTAATTATTATTAATATTAGTCTTGTGGAGATGAAAAAAGATTATGAAGCATTATCACTAATACTAGTAGCAGACTGGCACAAAACACATGTAAGAATAACCATATGTCATTTATTGAAGTGATATAATTGCTATAAGAAGGGAGCCTGTGTGTGGTTGCCATCTTAAAACAATATAATACTCCACTCTTTATTGGAACCAAGTACAGTACTTAGTAGGTTATTCCTTGTTTGTACAAAGGGACTAGCTATAGCTGCTGTCACTGAGGGGTATATGTAGTAAAATCAAACAGCACCAACTCAGGGATGCATCTGGGCATGTAATGAAAGAAGCCAGCTGCCCCTGTCAAACAGAATTCAGCCAAGATGTGAAGTTATTTGCATCAAGAAATATACATACTACTTACGTGTGGGTTGTAAGAAAAGAAATGAAATTAAGAATAGACATCTCTGACTATCTCTGACTATCACCATATGATATTATGAATTGCAGATGATTTCATTGTTTGCTTATTTCTTACTTCAGGCATGCCGAAAGCTCGGCCCAGGAGTTTCAAGTTCAGACAAAAGGTCCATCGTACAAACTGTGTCAGCGGAAAAACATCTGTGCAATTCTTGGACCCCACAAAAATCTGCAGCACATCTGAGCAGCCCATTTCACCACCACCCAACTTCCTACCACCACCACCATCACCTCCTCCATCAGATGATCCTGTGCAGGACACACCACAGCCTGACCTATATGCCCGTCAGAAGCAGCGTGAGGTGAATGGATGGAGGAACATACATGACCAACTTCTCACCACAAGTGTCGAGTTGGCAGCGCCCACATCAACGAGATGTGCATTTTGCAAACAAGATCAAGAAGAGGACATGACAATCTACAGATGCCAGGACTGTGGACCAACAGTATACTGTCTGAATTGTGTACGTCTGCACCATCACAAGTCACTTCATCTGCTTGAAGTATGGAAGGTATGTTGACCATCTTGTTGATAAAATACAATTAATCCAGTACTGGCCACCTAGGCATTGTTGCTGTCATTTTAGTCGCATGTTACATAATTACTGATTATGCCTTTACAAATATGTTACTCTATTTCCCTGGATGACTAAAAGCAAAGTACTCAGTAGAAGGTCATCTTGTTTATTATGATCACCTCTTTGCTTTGAGTCTGACCATTTTGAGTGGAGAAGACATTTTTTCCATCTCACTCAAATAAACTGCATTGCTATGACTTGAGATACCTATAAACTGTAGTACATTTTGTACCCAGTGTTCCCAAGAATTGCTATTATCATAACAATTATCTTGTCTTATTTACTGCTAATGCATAAAACCAGTATCCTGACTGTTTCACTAAAACATGATGTCTATCTACACATTTCAGGATAATTGTTTCCAGCCATTTCTAGATAGCAGGAGAATCCTTTTGTCCCGTGACAACCACAGTAACTGCCCGACAAAATCAGTGACCAGGACTATGAAAGTCTATGATGATTCAGGTATTTCTGTCCATATATTTGATAGTAATTTCTTTTTATGTAAAAGGGTCTTTATAACATTCTGTCAAACACAGTAACCATTGACTATATATGTAGCATTATGATAGACACATACCAACTAGTAACTTTATTATTTGCCATACATTGTACCCATGACAATCGTTGTGCAATAAACTTTGACTTTGACTTTTTGTAAATGTTTTGGCCAGATGATCAATGATTAAAATCGTAATTTACCTTTTCATTCTTAGAAATGGAAAGGTTTAATTATTGTTGAATGTGAATATAACACTTTAGATGACTCTCAAGATTTTATAGGCTACATATCCATATCTTTAGTAGCTTTATAATATAAGCCAGATAATATATCTCAATTTACATTTGACATTATGATTTTCAATGTCATTTGAAAGATAATAGTCACTCCTTAAACTAGGGCAAGTCAAAAGGTGTAGTAGACTGTAGTCCTGTACTTTTATTGATGCCCCTGAAAGATGTACAGCTCAAAAGTGTAGCAAAGATTCAAATTTATGATAGGGATGTACAATCCTTGATACAATTAGGGACGTTAAAAGCAATGGGTTAACTGATTAAGGCAAGGCCTCCTAGCTTCTGCAATTTTGCACGTGCCTGCAAAAAATTTCGAGCCCTAAGCCCTGAAAAATTGTACCAGTACAGATTTTTGAGGGCACATGGTTATAACTATAATGATCCTGATTTATTATTAGAACCATACACTGTTGCTTTTCTAAAGCACTGATTTATTGCTTAACAGGACGGCCCAGAGTCGTGGACATAACCTTTTGTGACTGCGAGCCAGACCCCTGCACTCTTCTTCGATTTGGGTTGTGGGCAGCATCAACTGAGTCACCAGGAACAGCATTTTCAGTGTCCCTTTTGGAATGGCTGGTTTGTCTCAGCCTAGAGTGCCACGTCTCAGTGGAAGGGTTCTGTAATGCAGTTAGATGGAAGAACAATCTGTCTCATTCTGAGGTAAGTGGCCTCAGGTCCATGCAATGATTCTGAGATGAAGCACCTTTCGTATGATATTCTACAATTCCATTGTAACACATAAATTTTCAACACTGAAAAGTTGGTGCACTTTTAGTAGCCTAGGTGTACATTGGCTGTAATGTCTGATTTCAACTTTTTAGTCCAGGCAGAATGGTAAAAGAAAAGCCATATTGTAAGGCTGTTAGATGATATGAAGCAGTCTAATACATGTAACTTATATAAGGCTATGACTTTTCTAAGGTACATTTAAATGTTTTTATGTTCCCTGAGTGCATTTTTACTGCTATTTATTTGAGGTGTGAACAAATTACTAAGCCTTTTCTTCTTATCTATTTGTATACATTGTAGGTAAGCAGCCTGTATAGGGCATTGATTGGAGAACCGATTGCAGAATTCCGCCATTTTCATTACAAGACGTCCACATTGAGGCATGTATGTCCAGAACTTGATGATGGCACATCTTGTCCAGCATGTCCAAAGGTATGAATAATTTTATAGGATGCATCTTTTCTTAGATGTGATATGACTGAAAAATAAGAACCAGCAGGACTCTACATACTGCCTCTAATAATACTATGTATAATTTTTCTTTGATACTCTGTAGCTTTTGCATACAGGCTGTAGACATATTTTGTGTTGAGTGATTTTATGCATAATTACATTGATTGTTATTTCTCTCTCCACTATTGTTAGAGAGATGGAGAGCAGATTGTGACTTTGGATGCCAACTTTGGCCTGGTACGGAAGTCAAGCTCAGGCAAGAGCTACGAGGAACATCATCATGGGAATAGGCTGTTCGCGAAGGACGATGAAGTACAGTGCTTCGTTGAGGCTTATTCAGATGCCATCAAACCCAGTGAGGTAAGAATTACTAGGATACTGCAAGATCTGATTTTGTGACCACTACCACTGACAAACATCTTAAGACTTAATCCTGATTTTGTGACCATTGATAAACACCTCAATCATGTGCCAAACAATTTGTTGAGGAAGCTGTAGCTAGTACAGATGTTTTCACATAAATGATAGAAACGTAACATGAAAAACTCTATATACAATCTACAGCCTAAGTTTTGTGAGTCACATGTAACAGCCTGCTTCATATAGATATCCGGATATCCAGGGGTGTTTGGAACATGTTTATGACTTTCATAATAATTATTGTATCTTCATATATCTACCACTCCTCATTGTTCCATCCATTCAGACTATGTGATTTGGCTTGCTCCAATTTCTCCATTCATGTTCAAAATGTCATGATAACATTTATGTTTGTAGGACTGCAGCAACTTTCAGGCTGGCTCACGTTTAAGATCGAAGAATAAACAAAAGAAGCTGGATGTGACAGGGGTGTTTGGGGCGGCCTGTAGGCATGAGATGCCATTGGCCTTTCTAAACATGTCTCACGGAGAGAGGTTCGTATACCTTATACTGTACAAAGAAGTTTTCTTTTTCGCTAAGAAATTGCACCTCTGCATGATGTCTTGATTTGCATTGAGTTTGGTTGTACCTGATATTATATCCTCCCCTTTATACATCTAGATTTTCTTAGCCCTTTATCCTCATGATGTCATTTGAATAAAAAATCTGAATATACTGTAAACAATCTTCAGTGCAGTACCCTGTACATTCACAGTCAGTACCCTGTTTAGATATTTTGAACAGTGATTATCAGACTGTCTGCATTCCTAGCAAAGGCATTTCCTAATCCATTGTTACAATCCTACCAGGTTGGGATACCCTGTCTACATGATACAAAAGCTCCTCATGCTGAAAGAGGACAGCAATGTTCGTCTGAAGGTCGTCTATGACATTGCCTGTGTGCTGCAGAAACACTTGTCTAATCCCGTAAGTGTTTTTTTTTCTGTTTTGTAACATTTTGTAGGAAAATCTATTACGGAAGGATCATGCATGGTTTTCTCTTATCCTGCATTGCTATCTTTGTCTTATACAACCTCTGTAAGCTTTCTCAGTCCCAATTTTTTCACCCATAGACGTAAGCATTATTGGACTTGCCTTAGCTGACAACTTGTCCAACGCAAATACATATATACACCAATTATGTTTTGTCAGAGAAATGGAGAAGTGGAGATGCTGGACAAGATAGAGTTGGCAGTGCCAGCATTTCATGCCTATGGACACATCACCAGTTGCCAGGTATTATCATTTTAATTACATGTACACACGTCTCATAGTACATGTATATGTCAATAAAAGTGACACTAGTAATGCATTTACTGTACTATATTACTATATGTACTATATGTTTGATGAGCATAAATTTTAGTGTTTTGAAATTCAGCAATTTTTTTTTCAACAGACAATAAAAGTGATCTATTGTACGGTAACTGCAAAGTTTTTAGTTGTCATATCCATTGCTTGTGTATATATTTTAGGTTGAATATGTCATCCAAACAAAGACAAAACATACAAAGGATCTGTTATGCCTTTTAATGCTATTTACAGCAATGTAACAATTGTGCTCCAAATCCCAGCTACATCACTAGACTACTATTTCAGTGTAGAGATACTGTATGCAAAATAATTTAAAGTAAAAAAATAAAACTGATAAATTAAATTATGATTTCTTTTTAGCTATTGTACAGCACACGGCGCAAAGAGGGGTTTGGCCTCACAGATGGAGAGGGCATGGAGAGGATGTGGTCCTATCTGAGACCCTTCTTCCGTGTCACCAAGGAAATGACACCAGCGCACCGACTGGACCTTCTCACTGATGCTACTTTGCATTACGGTAGACGAAAAGCTGCTGACATAGGTAATTTCTTTTTCTATTTCTCAATGTTTCTTCAATGTACATGTATGTTAACAATTAGCCTGGGTACCATCCTACTTGTATGCCGGGGCTCCCACACTTACATGTTAGGGAAGCGAGTGTGGGAGCCCCGGCATGCAAGTAGGATGGTACCCAGGCTAGTTAACAATAAGTATATTATCAATAATATAATCACAACACAGTGGAAAAATTATCAAATTGTTTTTACCCACACAGATTAAATTACTTAACATAACTATCTTGTTGTCTTCTTTTTTTTAAGACAATTTTCCCAGAAATTTAGTATCCAGTATTTGATTATACTGCTGCGGAGGGCCCTGACACACATATTGGTATCCTTCCATCCCATGGTCAAAATGATTAAAATATATTTTTTTGCATTATTTCAGAGGATAACCTGTGCCAAAGAATGAACAAAGCAAAGAAAATGTTCATTCAAGCTGAGGAGGAAGTAGCCCAGGTCATTGCAGAAGCACCTGGTAAATACATATTAATTTCTTCTATACAGTCTCTTAGATTCTACATTGAGTTACAGAAAGCTCTTAATGAACATGATTTATGTTTAATACTGCCTGATTATTATTGTAAATATGGCATATAGGGGTTAATAATTTATATCATATATCAAGTTAAGTTAACAGTTAGTACCAGTCAGGATGTTAATACTGACAAGTAGTTTGCTTGTGCATATTCATCCTAGTTGTAGTGTCAGAAGACGATATAATGATGTGGAGAAGAGAAGAAAAATCAGCTGCCTGTCAACCAAGACAGGGATCCTCATCTACAGGTGTGTGTGTGTGTGACTATTTTATAAACAAGTGAATGAACTGTTTTCAGAGAAAATTATGAGGTTTAGTCTTTTAATTGAATTTCTTTCAATCTGATTTCAAGTGATGTATATGTATTTTGGGATCAACATTAATTCAGATATTTCAAGCAAAAAACTATAGAAATATCATATATCACCAAGTATTAGCCTAGTGTTTGATGAAGGTACAAATGTAAGCTGTCCATTTTGTACATGGCCTTGTCATCTGAGTGTGTAGATCATAATCTGCTCAGTAAAATTATCAACTATACTACATAAGGCAATTAAGCCATTTCATTATTGCAGTTCTTTTAATCTGGACATGTTGTAATGTAAAGCATGCAGAAAGACCAAGGTGGAATAAACCACATACTTATGAATCTATATGTAGGTGACAGTCCTAAGTGGAAGAAGGACTATGCTGTCAAGATAGTGGAGTACCGGTATTACACATTACGGTAAGTGGAATTCTCATATCGTCACAGTTGTGTAGATCAGCATAACTTTTTTGCACTTTAAGAATACATGTATAAATGGTTGTAGTTTCACTGATTCAAAAGCACTACAGGCACACACCACCAAGACTTTGATGAACATCATTAAAATGTCCATCTGTGTTCGTAGTAATCATAGTAAAATGTTAAACTTTTGTCTCTTAAAATTTGATCTCTGTATAATTATTGTTTGTTGGAATAAACTTTAACACTTTACTATAAGGCTTTGATGAAGTAGTTTGGGTTTGTACATGTACTTAAACAATATTGGGTACTAGTATTTTAAGGTACACAGAGAACAGGTAATCAAGATGTTCTTTCATCTTTTTTTTTTATTATTTTAGAGAGGACATTGCTGACGGAGCTGACCTGCAAGTTTCTACTTCTCTTCTACGAGGGTAAGTTAGAACAAACACAAAGCATTATAGCATTATTACTCATAATACTGAGGCAATATTTTCTTCTACACCACCAAATGAAATGTCAAATGTACAGTTTCACTTGAATCTGTGAGTACTGTTAACCTTTCACTTCAAAGATGTCCTGTACTGATAAAACCTAATACTCAATTTGTTTCATGTAGAATGCAGGAGAAACTGCAGGCTATTGAAACACGACACAACATCAGACAACGTTGGACAACAACAGATCCCCAGTTCCAAAAGGTGTTGAAGGAAGTAGATGAGGAACAGCGAATGCAGCTGTTGAGCAAAGCTAGAAGAGAAGCTTCAGAAATGGCATTTCTGATCACCCTGAAAGGAAAGTACCCAGGTATGTTAGCCATGATACATTAATTTTGAGTGAGTTGGCGGGTGGGTGGTTGGCTGGATGCAAATGCATCCATGGGGTAGTGAGAGAGTGTGTGAGTGAATTGGTGAGAGAGTGCATTTGTTGTACTGTAGCTGGCACTTTCTGTAGCTGATACTGTAGCTGACACATGCATGTAAAACAGGTATACCTGTAGGTACCTATCAATATATTGCTTTTATATAGTATTAGCAAATACGGTAAAGTATGATATGTGGGGTAATGCATGTAACATTGCCATGATTTGGAATGACATTAGAAAAGAACTTGACATGAAAGACAATTGTCCTCATCAATCAATCAATCAATCAATCATCCACAGGCTTCGTTGTACTCTTTGCTATCCACTTTTATTTAAATACATAGATGGACAAGCTATTGCCATAAGGATCATTGGGCAGATCAAAACCATTACTGCCAAGCTGGAGAAGACCTGCAAGATGTACAACAACATCCTGTGGCCACCCCAACACAGCAGGTTCCCGGCATCCATAGACCCTGCAGAGGCACGTCAGCTCCATTGGGAAGTGTACACAAGCTTGGACATAACACTTCCGGTATATTTTCCCAATTGTTGTGCAGTTTTCATTTCATGTGTAGCTTAGCCTTGAATATTTTGTACTTAATTTTTTCAATTGGGAACACAGTTCATGCACAGAGCACTATCATCATTGTGATTCATGTCTGTGGTATTTCTTTCTGCTTTTCCAGGGTCATGAAGGGGTACCACATAGTCTTCAGAGGAAGGGCATCGATGCAGTAAACATGAAGCTGCGTGCTGAGGAAGAAAAGCAGATGCTGGAAAAAGAGATGAAGGAAGTAATGAAGCATTTGATTGAACAGCATTCGTGCACAAGGCTTGCTCTCTGGGCAAGTGACAAAAAGGGAGAACAGGCCCTACTTGCCAGCCACCTTATTCAATTGGAAAGACGGCTACAAACTGCAAAATGGCAGTTTGAAGAACATATTGATGGTATTTCTGAGATTCCTACGATGCATCTATCATCTAACAACATGCCAGATCGTAGTCTGTACACTGAAGAAATGCAAAACCAGCTTGTTGACCTTGAGCAGAAACAACTGTCTGATGATGATGATGATGATGATGGTGATGATTACAGTACTTGGCTACCATTCCAAAATGGGGACATTTCATGAATATGTATAGTCAATGGATGTGATATACTTAGCATGCTCTGAGCTTAGTTGTAGCTTATAGACATTAAGTTGAAAGATATGTTTGATTAACATTAACATGGTGCATTTATATGTAATAAGTTTATTGCAAGCAAGTTCTTACCTGTCAGTGTGTACAAATTGCAAAAAGAAAAGAACAAATCTTAACATGAAGTGTATATAGCACAATACATATATGATGCGAGTAAAAGCTGACCCATTAGACAAGATTGTGACATGTTTGGGTTTGATATCATTTCCTGAGTGAAGGATGAAAGGTTCCAATTTGTCTGCAATGTGTTGGGTTTGGGATGTCATATACCTTGATTCAAACACGGGTAATTCAGAGTGGGAAGAATTAAATAGTTCTAGATATTTTCCCATAGCACGTCATGTGTGTGTTGTTTTACATGTCTTATAAGAGATTATATATATATACGTGTATATATCAATACTGAAATTATTAAAAAAGGTCTGTTCTTGAAGTACAGTCAAATATTTCCATTACATTTTGTAACAAAGTTCTTCTCTGGCTATATGTAACAAAGCTATAAGAAAGAACATCAACTCGAAAAGGGCTTGTAACAGAGTTCATTTGTATCAGGCGTACCATATAGCAGTACAGAATAAACAAAGTGTTTTATTCACAGCCGACGTTTCGGTGACCGTCTTTCACCTTCCTCATATCAGTCAATTCTGACCGGTTCACATTTCACCGGCATAGTACGGGTGTCACTACTGTAGATGTGTTCCCAAATGTACAATATTTTCATCTCTTTATTCAGTGACATACAAACCAGATTAAACTACCCGGTATTCACGAATAAAGCTGTACATGCTGCATATGTTTTGCATGTCTTATAAGATCATAACTTACCTATATCAATTATGACAGAAAGTCTGTATTAACAATAACTGCAACAATTGTCAGTAGTTGAAATTCACACTTGGTATTGTATCGTTAGATAAAGCAGACAGTGAGTGAGTGAGTGTGAGAAGGTTATGTTTTCACCTCTTAGTGTATGTACACAATAAATCAAGAAGGCTAAGATGGATTGTCTTGATAATTGGTAGGTGGGTATACATGTAGGTCTTCATGAGACCTTGAAATGATGGTAGATTTTGAGCCCCTTGGTGGCTTTTCAAGATAACCCATCTGAACTTCCGGTTTTGATTTCTGGTGATCTTAACATGCTAGGGTCACAAAATTTGTAAAATCTATGAGGAAATTATAGACGAGACTGTCATTAGGTGGAGAATGTAATCAACTGAAGTAATTCAAGTAAAGAATGGTTTTGTTTTCATAGTCAATGAAAAACATAATTTGTCAACTTTCATCAAGGTTACATTTCCGAGGGTATGAGGTTGTGCTAACCAATAGAACTACCACCTACTGCACAAGGGTTTATACAAATGCAAGGCTACGTGGCTAAGATTGATGTTGTTGAGGTCCGTTGGTAAATGGGGACTGCAGAAATGTATTTTTCCAAACAAATATAGTATATCTTGTCCATAATATGCACAATTCTGAGAAAAGATGTGTATATCAGCTGCAGTTCCACCGCTTCTCGCCAGGATATCAACACAAATTTTGTATGCGTTATAATTGGAATGAAAACTGGATATGTTAAACCGTGATATGACACGCGGGCAGTGTTATCCAAAGATAAACGTTTAAATCGATCGTCAGTCAATTTTATTGCAAAATTTGCCAAAATTAACAAAAAACGTGTTTTCATGCTGTACTTTTCTTGTAAATCGCCAGGGGGCTTCCGAACGGGTTTTCGCCAAATAACGATTCTACGGTGTAGCGCATAGCCAAATTGACGGCATTAAAAGTTACAAACTATCGTAGGCTACCACTGTTTAAAGCGGATTTTACATGTATTAATTTAAACGGGATCAATGTAGCTTTCACAAGTCATAAGCACCACCTGTAATGACTCCTTTGCGTCGGACTGAAATCGAAGGCACGTGAATGACTTCTAACTTGCCGGGTAATAACAGTAGAGAAAATCTTTTAATAGGACATACAGATCAGCACATTATCCTGTTTGTGTGAAAGTTTCGTCGAGAAATATCACTTCCTTCTTGTTTTATGAAGGAAAACGCACCTCTCTGACATGAAGACCCAAATTCTACAATCTGGGAGAAACATGGTGGTTGCGCGAGTTGACATAGCCATATCAAAACTTGTCGGGTAATAACAGAAGAGAAAATCTTTAATAGGACATACAGATCAGCACATTATCCTATTTGTGTGAAAGTTTCGTCGAGAAATATCACTTCCTTCTTGTTTTATGAAGGAAAACGCACCTCTCTGACATGAAGACCCAAATTCTACAATCTGGGAGAAACATGGTGGTTGCGCGAGTTGACATAGCCATATCAAAACTTGTCGGGTAATAACAGAAGAGAAAATCTTTAATAGGACATACAGATCAGCACAGTATCCTGTTTGTGTGAAAGTTTCGTCGAGAAATATCACTTCCTTCTTGTTTTATGAAGGAAAACGCACCTCTCTGACATGAAGACCCAAATTCTACAATCTGGGAGAAACATGGTGGTTGCGCGAGTTGACATAGCCATATCAAAACTTGTCGGCCTATATATATAGAAAAAATATTTTAACGTCACTATATTCATGTCTTACATTGAATGAAACGGTTTTGTGACCAATTTGAGTGTTTTGTTGTTGAAGGTTTCCACCGTCTTTCCGTACATTTCCGCACCGAGATCATTCATTTATCAGTTACTTTCAGTTTAAATTTGGAGATTAGATAATCCTCCAACTACGTGCTTCACAACTAACACGGTGCAATCAAAGTCAACTGGCTAAAGTCAACTATAGCTATGATCTAATAAAAAATGTGCTCAGAATCAGAAAGAACTTAGTGAAGCCACTAAAACGTTGTTGACAGGCTTATGACAGGCTTATATATTGAAAACTGTGTCTATTTCATGAGTAAACCAAACGCTTTTGGTATATATGCCGCACTTTTGCACCGACCGATAGTGTATTGAATATATTCGAGGACAGAAGAAAGAAAAGACCCGTTAACAGCAAAGCTACAAGTCACTCTCTCATTCGCTCACTCTCACTCACTCACTCACTCACTTACTCACTCACTCACTCACGAATTCGCTCACTCACTCACTCACTCACTCACGAATTCGCTCACTCACTCACTCACTCACTCACTCACTCACTCACTCACGAATTCGCTCACTCACTCATTCTCTCACTCAGTAAGTCAGTCTCGTGCGTAGAACCACACAGATTATTTTGAAGTCTTTGAATATCACCGAGCTGCGTATAATTCTAACTGGCCTCTAAGATGCAACGACTCGGCCATTAATAAACATGAATTAGTTAACTGCGAATGACTTCGAAAGTTTGTTCTAGTTGTGTGATTTTACCGTACTTTCCAAACGCGTTAACGCAAAAGGAACCATTCTCCATTCTCAGCCTGGGCCAATCACCAGGAAAGACGAGTTATGTTGTTCACAGACAGACAGAGGAATGCAGGCAGACTGACAGACAGAAGAACGCACACACAAACTGCGCCACTTTGGTTGGACAAATTCGATTACGTTTGATTTCCTTTATATAAATAGCGGACCAACTCTTCCGTCAATGCATTTCAGCCACTATATAAAAACTAGTAGAAATTGGCCAAATAGAGGTATGCATGCCAGAGGAGTTGGTCCGCAGTTTGTGTGTGTGTGTGTGCGACTGTACTCTCTCTAGCATGTTTAACAGTTTATCTCCCTACTTGTCGAATTTCTATAATTTCCAGTCGCCTCCCGAGGCCTGGTGCTACAGGCTATGTAAAGCTAGAAATGTGGCCAGCCAGTTGCTGCGGGAGGCCAGTTCCGGAAAATGACACTCACATGTACAGACCCCCACCCCCACCCCCGGGTATGGACCACACATTATGGATACCAGAACAAGGGAAAGATCATTATATGTCATTTGTTGATGGATACCGGGTATACAGGTGCATATAGATACTGTAAGTAGTAGTAATGTACTGCATTAAATCTTGACCACGTAAAGTGAATTAGAGATAGTCCATTAGATGATAATTTGGATGATTCAAGGCAAGGAGGCCACAGATACCCCGGAAATATAATGGACTACCCCGCGGTGCACAGAAGATCAGGCGCGAAAAACTCTTGTACTGCCACTCACAACTGCGACTCCCAAGCGAACACACGTACGAGCCTGCAATCTCCCTTCTACATACTAGTGACGTTTAATTCAGTTGGCAGATGATGGAAGGAGACGAACCCCAGCCTGGACCTTCCGAATCCAATAGGAAGAAACGGTAAGCATAATAATTATCTCTACACCCAACAGTTTACGGAGTGATCAATGTTTGACTTTGAAAAAGTAAGTCTATCATGGCGCATGTATGTAATTTTATGTTAGCACGTCGTGTTCCATGATTTTTTCGCGGTGCCTCAAATCCTTTTTCTAACTCAGACTGACTAGATCTGACTTTACTTTGGCATATTTATGGTGTTTTTGTCCATCTGTCGAGGGAAGTGAAGAAAAATCTATGGTATCTCTCGATCGTTTGCAACACTGTATACATGTAAGAACCAGGAGACACTTTAGTTCGGCCATCCTAGTTTACAGGGCTCCCAAAATACCAGTATTCCATAATATTTTTCTAACCTTGTGACCATTCAGAACCTAAGTTTTACTATTGCCTGTGTTTCAAAAGCTAAGACTCGCTGTCGGGCACCCAAAACAACCGTCGGTCAGGCTAACACGCTAAGGGGGCCAGTTTCCGCCAGCCTCGGAGGATGGCACCCAGATAGTCTCTACCAGGCTTCGGGAGGCTTCGGGAGGCGGCTCGAAAGTGTAGAAATCGGCCAAATAGAGAGATAACATGCCAAGGAGTTGGTCCGGTGGAGAGAACTTTTTTTTTGTGTGCAACAAACAGTTCTCTCTACCGGACCAACTCCGGATCCCCTGGTATGTTATCTCTATATTTGGCCGATTTCTACTCTTTCTAGCCGCCTCTGGAAGTGGAAGCCCGGTAGAGGCTACTACCCAGAGGCTAGGCTATATAGGCTAAGATGGGATCATTCAGACATGGCCGTTATCTGCTTCTAGCTATAAACCGTATTTGTGTTTGCAACTCAAAAAAAGTCTGAGAAATTTGTTCAACCAAGGACATTATACACAATGTCCTTGGTTCAACTAAACTTCTTTAACAAAAAAAACGCTCATTTAGATTTACATGATAAAGAGTCCAGACCCCCAGGCTCAGACCCCAGACAGTATTTGACGCGTGTACGTGAAAGTCTGCATTGTGAAAGAAATCGGTACAAACAAAGCCTGACAGCATTTTCATGAGAAAAACAAGAGAGCACGGAAACGGTAAAACAAATAAAGCATGCATGACAGTGTTTTCATGAGAAAAACAAGAAATAATAACTTGAAGACAAGAGAGCGCGGGAACGGTGACAAATAGACCATAGTCGGCTCGGGCAAGGTGGCTCGCGGCTCACTCTCATCACGACCTGTCAATCATCCCCAGCACTGTTCACTTTTTATATGGGGAGACAAACTAGTCTGAGTACCAGGGTCACCATCCTACTTGTATGCCGGGGCTCCCACACTCGCTTTCCTAAGAAGAGGACTACTTCTTAGGGAAGCGAGTGCCGGCATACAAGTAGGATGGTACCGGGCAGGCTAGAGACAAACACCGTTGGTTGTAAACACCTTCCTTCTGGACTTTTTGTTTTCATCCTTTTCAGTACCAACTAGGTGAACCTATTGGCCCTATTGCCCTGCAGTTTTGTGCACGTGTAGTTTTGTTGACGTTATATACTGTGACTTGTAATTCTGAACATTTCTGGGCAGCGGCTTGGGCGCCCACGCCCAAATTATGGCACGCGTAGCATCAGTACCAAGCTTCGGGAAGTGGTTTTCGAAATACATGTAATTTATGGAATAAATTGATATGCCTGGGGATGTGGGTCGCGCCAAGAGAATAATTTGCCACTCACGCTACTTCCCGGAGTCTGGTAGAGGCTATAAGTACTCTCAAAGCAGAGGTTGTTGGGCACAGTGACAGATAAAACGGGGCATATACTTAATATGTAGAACTATTAGAACAATCTTCCCCCACCAACCTCTGCTTGGAGAGTACCACTAGACTGTGGCTAGACTCACTGGCTAACCCACTTGGATCTGTGGAATTTTATCCATACAGCGAAGCAAAAAAAATATGACCAAGGAAATCACAGAGGCCATTGGTATAGCTAAGAATAACAGGCCAAATTAGTAACATTTGCAAATGATGTTAATACCCTCATACTCTAACCTAACAGACTACTGCTACATTTATTATGTTACACAGACACACTCAACATATAATAATATATGGTTAGCTGCCCTTCCTGCTAATTTCCAAGCAGATCATACGGTGGCAAGGTAGTGCTAGTAGTGACGTGTCAGTATTATCCATCGGACAGAGGAGTGGCGTCGGTGGCGGGACATTCCTCTGGCCAAATGTCCTGTTACAAGAAATTACATGTATGTGACAGTAACACAATATACACAAACACCACAAGGTAGCCTGGTTACCAGATCTATTTTATCTCCCGCAAAGAGGACATAAACTAGGGTCAGCTAAAATAATTCCGGTAACCAGGCCACCAAAAATCAGGTCCTAAAGAAATAAACTGAATTCATATTTGGTTATGTACAATTGCAGAAAGAACATGAACATGGAGAAACACCGACCAGAGCTCGAACAGTACTGGGCTAGGGGCATGCAAAACTGCCAGGATGAAGAGGGTAGAAGGTTGTACATGGAGGCAGCAAGGGATTTGAATATTCCTGTGAGACACATCAAGGTATTTGGATCACTTTTGTTGTCAGACAAATATGCTATGTGATGTGCGTTTATAAGGTCTGAACAAGGAAGCTACCGGTTTGGTCTGAACTATTTTAAGACTGTAATTACATGATTTTTGATGACTTTGAAATCAGGACAAAAGACTATCAAATTGATGTATAATTGATATGCATGTCAGGTTAAGAAAAGTGTTCACTACATCTTACTTAAAATAAAAACACACAAAGAACATGGTACTAGTATCCACTTTCATCTCTGTGCAGACATGGATTCGAAACGAAAATGGCAAGATCCGGAGACAGGCAGAAAGGGAAGAAAACCCAGACATGCCAGCCAAGAAAAAAAACAAGATTACAAGAAGAGCCTCAAACCCATGGACATGCTTCCTGAAAAGGACACTGACAGGTATTATGCTTAAGTTTTTTTTTTTCATTGCATGAGGGTGTGCATGATATGGAATTGCTAACTTGGTTGACTGAAAGAGTGTGACATAGTCATGGCTTGATGATTTTCCCAGTAGTTGTTTGGATGAAAGATAAAACATGTTCTGAGTCCTTGGTCTCTCTGTCAAAACTTGGTAAACTCTGATTTGATGCTTATTTCCATTACTCATGTCATTGCCACAGGAAAAAGCGCGAACCCAAATGCCATCCAGGAGGCATCGAGACAGTACAAGCTGTTGGAAACAGAGGATCCTGGCCTTTTGGCAGAACTGAAGGAAGAGGCCAAGAACAACAAAAAAACAACGGTGGAGGATCTCAACCAAGAGGAAAAGGAACTGGAAGCCCAACGGCTGTACAAGGAGCTGTGTAAAACTGTAAGTCATTAGCTGGAGGTCAAGTTACAACGCAAATCACAATCATATTCAAAAGTTTCATTCAACTGCTCCTATTTTTTCCAGGTTTTCATAAAAAGTAGAACTACAGTACATGTGACGTTACCTATATGATGTGAATTGTTCACAATCTTGTTCTCCTGGTATCAAAATTACTCAAATGTCAAAATGATATTAATTTCTTCTTTTCTGTTAGGTAAACAAGCTGCACAGATGTGGGTGGGAGGGCATGGGTGTTTTCTACTCAGCCCTCTCAAACAATGTGACCACATGTGGGACACCAAAAGGCGAGAGCTTCCTGGACGACAATCCACAGATGCTCCTACGATTTGGAAGCCTGGCTTCAAGTGGAAAGTGTAAGTATAATTTACCAAGAACCTGAGACTCTAGTCTGTTCAATTAAGTGTACCATGATACATCCTGGAAATAGTACATATATGTAATAGACAGAGCATATGTAATAGATAAAAAGTACAGGAGAGTATTATAGGCATTACATTATTACAGCATAAAGGAGATCCAGCATGATTACTGAATGTACATGTATTGATACTTTTCAGATGGTGAAAGAAAGAAGGAAAGTGTCGAAGACCTCCGGGCTAGAGTGAGAGACATTTTGAACAACAAATGGTGTAAGTGGTCATGACAAATTCTTTGTAATCAGCTTTGTAATCAGATCTCAAAGCAGATCTCTAAGTGGCTGCTAGTATCAAACTGTCTGGCCAACTTGATAGTGTCTCGCCCTCCAAATATCTGCTTGGAGATTTACCATTAGCTTTTCAAGGGAAATGTTTGAAGTCCTTGCACAAAATTTTAAAAAGTCAAAGTGTAATTAAAAATTATGCCAACTTTTACATCCAACGATTTACCTTAAGTTGGAAGTCTATAAACACTGACAAAAAACATTGAGATGAACATGAATTGCACAATATTGTGCATAATGTTGAATTAACATCCTTAATCAAACACAATATGACTCCAAATTTGAAACTGAACTTTCCTGGACCTGAAATTATATATTATTTTTATTATTAGCATATCTATTCAATCCAATTAATGCACCATGTAGCATCCCTTGAAAATTTTGAATTTGAAATGTTTCTTTTCAGATCTTGCAACAAAGGAGAAGCACTTCTCATACAAGAAGTTTTTGGAGGGAAAAGTGGAGGTAGAGGGACTGCCAGATGGTGTGGACCTGAAAAACCCATGCGACATGGGTTCTACAAGTCTGAGGGCCATCATTGGGAGTCAGGACACCATTGTGGTCCGTCCCGGTAAGTTATCTCTGATAGCTATGAATATGAAAGAATATAGTAACGATCCTGCAATAGAGCCTGGGTGTATTCTCCGTGCAGATTCGGTGGGGTACTTTATGTTGGCCACCTGTAACCAAATAGCACCAAATGCCTCTATAAGATCTCTCACTAAGATGATGTATGATCATTTCCCATCTTCTGCTAAGTTGAGTTACTTAAAGCAAAGTAACTAAAGTAAAGGAGAGGGCATCATTACATTGTTATGTCCATGATTAACTGTTACTCAAACTACACATTTTCTTACAGTAACTGCAGAACAAGACGAGTCTTTACCAGGTATGTACAGTAGTTGCTTATCATCTCTATCCTCCATTCTTTTACATGTATATATACATGTACTTGGATACCTCATTAACTCTATTAGCTTTATTTCATACATTTTAGTAGTCAAATGTAGCAAATCTTCCTGGAGATTCAAATTGAAAGATCTTGCCCAGAGGCAATACATGTAATTATATAGTAATTACAGTTATACATGGGTAGCAAATGGCATGTGACGTTTCTAAATTTTGACACAAAATTCTAAATAATTTTTCCCGTAATGTATGGGTTGCGTTGTGGCCTTTTTAAACAAGTCCTTTCTTTCATGAAGCTAGAAGGGGCAATTTGAAATAAAATGTGTTTCATCTTCAACCTAGCTTGACATAATCGTATCTAACTGCATTCTAGATTGGTAAAAGGCTGTATGTTTTTGGTCATGGCAAATTACCACATGCATTCTTTTCACCTTACAACACTGTCTCTGAGTAACAGACAGAAACATATCTTTGGATGTACTCCCTGTTGGGCAATAGGGGTTAGTTGAACATTTTGTTGCACTATTGTGTAATATCACAATATCCTTCTTAACACCAAAATGTTTACAAAATGGTTTCAGCACACAACCACGTCGAGTTGAACGAAGACCATGGAACTCCCACAGGTAAATGTCATGGTCATACACTATAAATTTATCATACACGCAATACCTAATGGATTTGGTTCATGTTAACCATAATGAAGATACATGAACTTGAAGGTGATTTTTGGCCTTGTAAATTACACAAGACATGTACATTGTAATTACAGTCATTATTGGTTCAAGGACATTATTTTGGACAAATGCATGAAGAAAGTAATAAATACATGTAGGCAGAGCAAAGTATGTGTGATAGCAATTGTTGTGGGTTAAGCAAGCCACTGACTTGATTTTATAAATGACATCCTCTGTAGATATGTGTGGATGGTGTGGTCTTATTTCGAAATGAATTAAAGTGATATGGTTGTTTTAACAGCTGGACAGCTGCTGAGGTCTGTAGCAGAGGGCCTAGCTGAGGCAGGACAGGAGAGGGCTGAAGTAAGCCTTGTGGGGGAAACAGCAGCAGTCAACCCCGAGGAGACAGACACACAGAACACACAACCCTCCCCAACCCCAACCACTGGAAAGAAGACTGGTGCTACAGCAGTCAACCCTGAGGAGACAGACACACAGAACACACAACCCTCCCCAACCCCAACCACCGGAAAGAAGACTGGTACTGCAAAAAAGACAAAAGCAGTCAACTCGAAGAAAAAAACACAGAACAAACGACGACCACCAAGCAAGTCCAGTGCTGCAAAAAAGAAAAAGACAACTCAACAGAACATTCCAGGGCTAGAGCCAGACGACTTCAGCTCAGATGATGACAGGCCATTGTCAAAACTTAAAAGCAATCGTGACACACCAGCTTCGTAGGCACGCAGCACAGCAGCAGCTGGCTACATTGCACCAAACTGTAACATCTAATGGTTACCCATGAACAACTGACTCTAAACATTGTTTAAAGCTACGTTGATGAAGGTTAGACATCCAGCTCATAGGAAATTTATGATAGATATTATGATAGATTGATAGTTATAGATATAAATACATACTACCAGGGGATAGTAGTTTTAGGAAAGAATGACTTTTCAAACACCTCAATCCTTGGTTGATAACTCTGATACTTGAAGGTATGACTACTAGTATTTCTAGTTCCTTTCAGGGTTGGTACTAGATACTTAGTAGGAATAAACAGTTGCATTAATCTGTAAGAGGTCAGTGACCTAAATGCTTAAGTGTTGAAGTGTTGGAAAAAGAACAAAATCAGGACAAAATAAAGAGCAGTTCATCTTTTATTCACAATGTGATCTTTGTGTTTTTAACCCGAGTGGACCTATCTTTGAGCGACAAGGTCATTACATGTTTTTCCGATAATTTTAACAATAATTATAGCCATTAAAATTAGGTGTGAAATGTGTGATTGTATTTGACATTTTGTAATCTGCTCCAAAACTGACAGCTGTGAGAGCTGCATTTTTAAGGCACCATGCTTGTTATGGTACTGTACAAAATACTGGGAGCTCTTTTCCAAATACTAGTATATATAGATTTGATCATTTATTTTGCACGGGATGTAAACCAATTGGCAAAACCTATTTTTCCACCTTTTTTTTCTCAAAGTTGCACCTATGTAGCAAGAACCAGCATACTCCATGGTCAGCATGGCAGGCTAGGGGTAGTCCAGCGGTCTGCTTTCTTCAAATACTGTACATCTATCATTCAGCCTTGTGCTTGTGATGACTTCTGGTACCTGTAACAGGAAAAGGAAAGAAGTTAAAATTAAAAAGGCTTGTACAGAAACCATAATTTGCCATATACATATGTATTATCTATACTTCATAGGTGGTAGAAGTACTGTAGATAACTGCAGAAAATAAAAGTCCACATGCATAAACAATGTGCACTTGTATAAACACAGTACATAGACTGATTCAAGTAGACATCAGGTTTAAAAAAACCTGCACATCAGAAAAAAGTATGCCTCACAGGCATCAAACAAGGGCAATTATGCATTGGCATTGGGTGAAATGTCAGTGTCATCCTCCTATTCTTTAAGCAAAATACTTAGAAATCAAAAACTGCAGAAGGGAAAAGGTGACAAACAGGATCATTATGTGATGATAGCATCAAATAAACAACAAAATGTGGAATAAAACATGAAGGAATAAATACAGCTGTGTGGTGAATGAAAACAGGGCATGAGTAACAAAATAGGAAATGTAAGTTGTTGAAATATGTGTCTGATCACATTACTAGAAGATTCCGGAAAAGGCGAAGATAAAAAGCAGATATTTGTAAACATTAAAAATAATTAGATCGATGGCCATATATCCTACAGTACTCCAAATAATGTTAACCTTTTTGACTAGTAACAGCTCACTGTACTGACCCATGAAAAGTATCTGGGTACATGAGTTATTTTTTTAGCATACCTAATACTGTAAATCAATTACTATTTTAAAATTCACTGTAATTTTATGTTCGCGGTACTAATATATTTGTGGGTTTTGTATCGCAAATTATCATTAAGGCGAACAAATAATTTGCCTACTTGCTTCTGCACCTGCACCATCGTGAATATTATACGTCTTCCATGGTCTAAAAAAGAGAAGTCAAACCCCTTACTGGCCTTAGACATAGTTTTAGACATAGCTATAGCTCTACACAACTACCTTTTATCATGTAAATTTTAGTTATTTTATACTACGTTTCATTGTTCTTTTCTGTTTGTAATCTGCAATTAGCCCCCCGGGCATGAATTTGCAATAAACTTCAATTATAGTTCCATGCACATGTCAATTTTCCATGAAATTTATAAAGTGATTTACAGTATGCTCCTGAAAAAGGAATTTGACCAATAATCATATTGGTTATGATGCCATAAACTTACCAGGGGTGATTAATTCCATTATCAAAAAGCCAGAAGGTGTCTACTCAATCAGTAGGCTCCATTAGCCATTGGCTATCAGGTCATAACCTCAAAAGTGGTGGTTATCGGACCAAATTTTGGACAGTACCATTATACAGGTATATACTAATCTATTAAAAACGTATTGAAATCTACTTTGAATAAAAGTAATACACTGCCAATGTCATGTGGCCAATGCAGATGATTACTTAAATGGTCTACTAGTATTTTTCTGTCCATGCCATCTTGTTTCAAGTAACAGAGGTTTTTGTGGCAAAGGTGGAATTTTATAAAGGAATTTGTGTCAAATCCACGGTGTGAAATCACTGTGTCAGTTGAATCTATATATGGTGATAACATTAATGTCCTGCCTTATTATCCTTGGTGTATATAGTAATCTCTGGTCAGGTGCGATAACCACCTCATAACACGTCTTTCACTATACGCTCACTTGGTGTTTTTTTTTTGTGGTTGACCAGAGATTATCTCACCATATACTGGTACACCTTGGGCCGGGTATTAACCCTTCATGAGTTGACTATTCAAACCGGTTACCTCTACAATTTATCCCAATTTCCCAAAACTTACAGACAAACAAAAAACTCTTCTACTTTTAACTTCCCAAAACCCACAAATTTTAGAAAAGGTGGGACATTAGGTCTTCCATGACAGAAGAGAAGTCAAACCCTTCATGCATAGTTTTAGACATATATATTAGATTTCATTGTGTACATTTTGAAGTTATTTTATACTGTTTCAGAGTTCTTTTAGGTTTGTTACTTGCAATTAGCGTTTGGGCATGGATTTTCAATAAACTTCTCATCAATCGACCAATCAGCGTAGACCGAAATGCCACAAATGGAACATGTTCTGTTCGAATGACGTCAGTTCCATGTGACAAAACAATTTTCCAGAGACAGCATGTCATAATGGAGGTGCAATTTAAACTCCAAGTCAGAGATTTTGTCGAGTGGGATGTCCAGCGGTACCACCGTCCAGTTAGCTACCAGAAGTAGCTAATAAGGGCGCATGGACAAATTTACGTGTTTGGACGCACAGCAGGTTGACCAGTTGGGACAAAGCGCAGATGGAAAAAATGACAAGAGTTTGGATAGGTGATATGATAATAATGTTAATGACCCTCCTGTTCCTCGGTGTACATGTATATCAAGCCTTAAGGCCTGATCATATCCTATTTCGACCTCTCAAACTGTCGGTGAGTATATAGGACCCTTATGACACGGTATAGACATTCATCCCATAATCCACAAGCTGATTGTTTCCAGCAGTCAAACAACACCAGTAGTATCCAAATATACTGTAGATCTGCTCGGAGATTATATTTAGGGGTTACCAGCCTTCATGCTTGGTACATATGCCTGTGCAAGGACATGTGTAATGTCCTAACCTGTGTGGTTACTCTATCCGGGCCTTTTCATGTGCAGCCACACCTTCAGGTGGTATCTGTTGTCTTAACACAGTGAAGTTTCTTGAATAGTGGTTATTTGGATTATAAAAGCAGGCCTAGACCCCAAGCAGACCTTTTTCGCAGACCGGGTTGGTCTTTCCGCCTGTTGGACTGGATCGGTTTTTCCGCAAACCCATGTGGGTCGTGATCATGGGGGAGGGGGGGCGGTTCGCCTCGGCTTTATATTTGATACAGGCTCCGGTCTAAAAAAAACAAATTGACGTTGGACCACCAGAACTCCGATACACAAGAAGAAGAAAGAAATTACAAACTTCCTACCCCCAAACAGCAAAAAGCCACGGTTGTAGACCCGTACCCCTCCCCACCGACCGTATGTATACGTATTAAAGTTTACTAGTATACGACGTTTTGGCATCCTTACCTGAGAACAAACTGCCCAGAACTTGTCCAAATAGCTGTCCACACTCTGAAGGTGAATTGCTCGATCTTCACCACCTCAAAAATTGCAGATTTCGGACAATTTAACCAAAATGCGTGCGTATACTGGGTATAGCAAACACCAACGCGTCCAGTCGATCGGTGCCTGGTTTCACAGCGTACGCGCGGTGCAATCACGTGGTGCGCTGTCCATGGCCAATAATACGTGCGCAGTGGCCGATATCCTCTCCAGAGGATAGCAATGCGTTATCACGTCCTCTGGAGGACGGGAGGACGTCCTCCAGGCCCTTACTTATGCACTTATTGGCATGCCTATAAGTCCTTTACTATCTGATATTGGTTTTGTAGCCGGTGCTCTGACGCTTCCCCACCCCACACAGACCAATTTGTCTTGAGTCTGGAATGAAAAATACCAAGATTTGTCATTCTGACTACATAACGTAAGGCTATGACATGTCACCACCTGACATCCTTTTGTTACTACATGTAGTATGAAAGCTGAAATTAAAAAAAAAAAATCCTGTCTCTGTGCACTCAGATGTGTAACCTCCCTCAAAACCTACTTCTCACATATAGGATGCGTTCTGAACACTAGCACACTGTATCAGAAAACACAAACGGTTATTCCAACAGATGCGTAATATTGATTATTTTTAAATGATTCATATGCATATTTACTAAGAATGAACAGAAGAGTTCATTCTAACAGACAGCATGTCTGCATGTCTCAAATGTAAAAGCAGACGTTATTAAACAATTGGCAAAGTACAATTACTCATTAGAAAATATGTTAAAATATCAGGAATAAGAGAAAGAGTTGAAATCAATAACAAGACGTTACCAATAATCTAAAAATGGCGCTGATATAATTTTCATGAAAAATTGATCTGAAAATTCTGTATGTCAATTAGAGCTGTGTACCGGTACGCAGTACCGATACTGTACCGGAAAAATTGATTAGGTACAGGTCCAAAATACCTAATCCCTCAGTACCGGTACTGTACCTAAACAATTTCACACCAATTTTATGCCTATTTGTGACCTCAAATGTTTAAATAGCTGGTTAACAATGGGTGCCTGTGTAAGGACAGTGTGTTCATGAAAACAAAAACATCTTAGTTTGCCTATATTATATCTGAGCATTCGCCATAAACAAAGAATAAACCTTAACTATCAAGTTTATTTATGTTTTTTTGTTATTGAAGGAGTTCAGAAGAGCATATAAATTGGTCGAATTGTTCAGGTACACGTTCAGGTCCGGACCTGTACCTAAACCTGTGTACCTGTACCTGTACCTGTACCTAAAATTTGTTTAGGTACACAGCTCTAATGTCAATACATATCAAATATTGTATCAATCAGATTACTTTAACAGAACCAGCAAATGTTCTTGTCTTGACATGGAGATTGGAACACTGAAATATTAATGTCAGACGATCAACAAAAGAATTCTAAAGCATACATGGACTGAATGATAACGTTGCAGCTTGTAACTGCCTACTATAGTTTCTATCATGGCCATGCTCGTGATTCCAACCTTGCAGACGTGGTGTACGTGTAGCTAGTAGAGCGTATTGTTGGAAGAGTACGTCTATACAAGAAGATTAAATACAAGTTGATTTTTTACACCAAGGAGGTTAAAAGGTAGGTAGGTGGGAGGATAGGTGGGAGGATGGGTGGTTGGGTGGGTAGGTAGGTAGGTAGGTAGGTAGGTACATTTTGTAGGTAGGTAGGTAGGTAGGTAGGTAGGTAGGTAGGTAGGTAGGTAGGTAGGTAGGTAGGTAGGTAGGTAGGTAGGTAGGTAGGTAGGTAGGTAGGTAGGTAGGTG
>NW_017802591.1:657744-661722 GCF_001625305.1 Branchiostoma belcheri
GGTGGTTGGGTGGGTGGGTGAGTGAGTGGGTGGGTGAGTGTTGTGGGTAGGTAGGTAGGTAGGTAGGTAGGTGCTTTTAAATTTTCTTCCGCCCCCCTCCCCCAGGCAGTGTGGGGTGAGACAATACTGGTGGTGTAAAAGGTCAGTGACCCTTTGACACGCCTATAGCATTGTTAACGTGATTACGTCTTATCCAATCAGCGCGCGTTTTGCGGAATAAGGCCCTAACGTAATTGATTGGGAATACCTGAAAAACCTGTAGAACAGCTGTGGAAAATTGAGACACAGGGTACCACAACGTCCTCGTATCATTGTGACGCTGACTACCCGTCCGGGAGTTACTTAGTAATCTGGCCTGGTGAGTACTATACATTAATATATCCATGTAGACAATTGGTATTGCTTTAAGTATTGAAGAGTTTTATATGGAAGAAAATTCATCATATGGCCAATTTTGGTGATGAAAAATCCACCCGGTACCTGAATTGTCCGATGACATCCCAGGTCGGTATGCGCTGTAGATTATTACACCGACACTTCTCTAGATCTTATAGATGGTTTATGCTCGTACTGTATATAGACTACAGAGAATGTGCTAAGAGACGGACAGAAAACTTTGGTAAAATAAGTTCCTTTCAGTTTGACTGCATGTATCCACTACCTTCACTATTTGCATTTCAAATCTGCCGTGAAACGGCAATAAATAAGTGAATTACACGTTTATTTGTCTGTAAACAAAAACTCCACTGTCATCATATCTCTGACTGGTGGGTAGAGCAATAGGTAAAGTTAGAAATTTACTTCATAACCAAGAGTAAGAAGCTTTCTTAGTCTAGGAAACAAAACTGTTAGGATATAATGTCATTTCTTGGGTCACATATCCGCCATTTTGGATGTTGTCTGTCTGTCAGTATTATTTTCTCTGGTCATAGAAACCTGGCCATGGTTAAATACCCCCAAACAAGTCCTCATGACAGCACTTTCTCAAAAATTCATCTGCATCAGAGAGACAAAAAACTCTGCCTCCCAAATATAGAAAGAAAAACGGGGTTGACCAGCTCAAACTCTGACAACAACTGACAATAGTAAACAAACCCTTATTTTCTAATGTATCCATCCGCCCTGGGCAGGAAAAACCTCGTCACCCAGGTTCCTCATTATGCCCACTAACTGGTGAAATACAAGTATTTAACCTCCTTGGTGAAATAAACAAAATTTGACCAAAGTAGGAAAGGTTAGACCATGCCTGTTCCTTCTAGCCCCAAAGTCTTCAAACTAGTCCAACATATCAAAAGGATTTTCAAAGATGTCAACTAGGGGTACAATCGTGTTCAAATTCCATAAGACAACTTTCTCAATTGTAGAAGTTTGAATAGACAACTCATATCGTGCGCTGTTGTGAAACGAACAGTAATCATCAACACAATAGAATTTGACAAATTCCTCAAGACAACTTTTTTTCTTACAATGTGTGAGAAGTTTTCTTACAGTTCTTTTTTAAAAGTTTTTATGATTTTTTTCGCACCGCGGTCCTTAAATTGATTCTTTTATAATTGTTGAAAGAGAAATGAGAGATAAAATGAGATTCGTTTTCCGTAGTTTTTAATGTGGAACATTTACACCTTATTGCCTTCGCCAAGAAGGCTATAAAATCGCTTTGCTATATAAATAGTGTATATACAACATATATACAACGTTCAGACATTGCCCTAGTTTTTTTAATCTTCAATATAGAATGCATAACATAACCTACAAAACAAAACAAAAGTAGCATAGGTCAATAGGAAACATACATTGAAGTGTCATATCAACTATCGCAATGTTACCAACTGATTGACTTTGACTTACACCTTTAGGGAGAAACTAACTGCTCAAATACCCATTACACTAAACTGATACTACCAAAATTGCACATTTAAACGTTCAAACGTTCAAAACTGCACATTTAGAGCTAAGTTTTAATGTTTAACACGCCAATTCTGACATGTCTTGAAAATATGTTACTTTCAATAATAATTACAGTTCCGACCATAATTGTCATTCAAGGGATTTATTATTACATTGCCAAAACATATTGTCAGTTGTCAGAGTTTCAAACCTCCAACAGCTACAGATCACTACAGTTGATTTTTTATCTAGGTTAACGACCTTCAGGTCGCAGCACACAATATTAATGGGCGACCCCCGGGGTATAGAAAGTAGTACAGCGAATATTCTTGAGGGCTGGGTAGAAAGCCTGATAAGAGCGTCAGCCAGATGTAAATTGTGCTGTGTGGTGCAGGAATGTATCGGGTTTGAGACTGTATGCTTTGAATAGTGAAGGTTTTGCAGTTCGTGTATAAATGCGCCGTATTACGCAACTGACTTTCCGGGTGAGTCGGCTGCAGTTCAGGTCACTTCCGTAGAGGGCGATTTCAAAGTGTACGTTACGAGCAGATCATCATTAAACATAACTTATTCTAATCAGAACCTTATTTACATAATCAGAACCTTATTTACATAATCAATGACGAAATGCTACCATAGCCCTACTTGTTTAAGATTAGACTGTCATTTGGTAGAAAATATGATCAAAGGATATAAAAAAAAACAAGTGAGGATGTTATTTCCATGATCAACGTGAAACAGACATGATTGGACAGTCGTAAAGGTAAACATCATTTGACGAGGCATGAGGTCGTGGAGTTTTACATTATAATAATAATAATGCATCTTTGATTGCATGTTCATGCCCATGGGGCTAAATGCATACATCAGTTACATGTACAGTACAGTACATCATACTGAGTAACATGGTACATAGAATACAAGGATAACATGATAATATTTTAAGGATAAGGATAATATTAAGGATGCTTGTTTTCACCATGACATTCATCCAAGTCTTGTCTGTCATTTTTTTCAGTTGATGTGAGTCAGTAGGCTTTGGTTAAAGATAAGTTGGTGAAACAGAGAATATATCGAGATGTGGACCAACGGCAACTCGTCAGGCAAACTTGTCTTCCTCGTGGTGGGAGTGTTCCTGGGGTACAGCCTGTCTGTGTTGCAAAACTTCGGCGCCACCGTCAATAATCAACCTACTGCTAACCGATATGTGCCTCTTAACATCCGTACAAGTGCCGACCGCTATGCACCTGTTCGCTCTTCTTTAGAGAATTCTTTTCGGTAAGTAAAAACTCTACTGCTCCGTATACAGTACTGTGTTGTAACGATAAGAAAGAAAGAAAGAACTTTATTGCGCAACAGATGTAGCGGGTACAACGTATGGCAAAATGATACATACATAGTTTGTGGTGCCGTTAACATACACATATGGTGGTGTTGAGAATATCTAACAGTTCTACTAACTGTAATAGGAATCTGGTCTGCTTTATAAACATTGTATAACAAAAGAGAGACACTAATTATACTAATCTAACTCTATTAATACAATGTAGTAATAAATTGTGTCAGGAATTAATTACGTTTTCTCGTTTTGTCATTGAATTGTGTACAAATTGGCCTACATAAGTGGAAATGTTATAGACTACACAAATGGAGGCCCACAGGGCCTGTTCCGTAGAGCGTATACGTAAAGAGCGGTTTTGATTCTACGTAGTCCATAGTGGGACCACTTAAATTTAACGTAGAGCGTAATTGGTGCCTTTAATTTTAGATAATACGTTTTGGCTACTAAGATTTCAAACTTTTCTAAAACTTGTTCAAAGTCGCAAACGAGGTGTTGCGAGACCTCGCAAGTGCCGGGTTGTATGTCACAACATGATGTTAACACCCTGTTTTTTGCACGTCACTGTTTTAGTGTTAAACACAGAACGACATTTTCCAATAAACCGATCTGATCGTTTTGACCGATTTTTCCAAAAGCCTGACTATACTACGACTACTCGTAGAATACATCAATGTCCCTGCCCCTATGCAGCCGCACCCTACCTGTTCATTCCTTATTCTTAGCCTCCTTTTCAGGCGTTCCCGGATCAG
>NW_017802591.1:662510-677662 GCF_001625305.1 Branchiostoma belcheri
CAAACACGTGACCCTATTCACATGAGATTTTACTGATACGTGAGGTAAGCAATTGATCAAAAGTGCCAGGGAGTTTATATCGTCCACGATATTGTGTGTTGGGATAAAGTTCAACCTTTTACTATGATTACTACCAACTCAGATGAACTTTCATGATAATATTTGATGAATATCTTTTTAGTAAAGGTTTTAAAGATGAACAAATATCTATTTTGTTATCAAAGTAGTTAGTGAGGTAATTATTTCATACATGTAACGTTACATGAAATGTTATGAAATTCAATTTCCAAGCACGTGCAATATGATTATACGTGATTTGCTGTGTTGTGCTGTGATACACACACAAATGATTTGACCCAGCTCTACATTTTTATGTGAAAGTAGGGAAAGGCTACTGGAAGAATAATTCCAAAACTTCATGAAAACATTTAAATAATGTTTCAGTACCACTAGCCTCTTTCGGGATTTGAACATTGGTACGGTGTCTCACACATTATAAAAGCTGGTCACATTGAATTTCTTAGGACGTTGTCGTATGGTTTTGATGTCGTACGTACAGTTTAATCCTTCATATTTAATGTACAATAAAGGTCTTCATTCATTCATTTAATAAAATATTAATTTCTCCTGGTCCACACAGTTATTCCGGGAGACCTACCCGGATGGAAAAGATTACATCATCCACTCATTTGAGCTGGACGCGAGGCTGGCTCCCTACTTTGCGTCCTACTCCAACCACGTCCTCCACTGTCCAGTCGCCGTGGGCGGGAAAGATGGTCAGTTATGATACTTCTCTTCAGATCTAGTTCGGAATTGCCGCCATAACCTTTTCCTTATTGCCTAACCCTGTAACCAACAGGCCACTTACATGTAGCAAGAAGAAGGTTAAAACTGCATTAGGCCGCAACAAGTAAATTCTATGGATGACATTCTCCACAGACTCAAAATCTAATGCGAAAAAATAAGACTTGTATAATGCATAATGGCACGGTTAAAATTTGAAGTCGCCCGCTAACCAATGGGAAATGGAGCCTTCTAATTGGTCGACGTCTTCTGGCTATATGACAACATGCTATAATATCATACTATACGGAACCTACCTCCCTAAGCACGTCGGCAGAACGCACTGCACCTGCGCGAAACCCGTAATGTATTATACATAGCACTTCCGAAGAACGCCTTATATAAGGTTGTATTCGCGCATATAAGGAAAACATTTCGTCTGTAGTTTCCAAATGTTATTTCGGAAAATATATAATCCTCTGAAACAGGCAAAATTCTGATGCAACGTTGACTAAAAATCCACCGAAAACCGTGAAAATACAGGGTTCTGCGCAGGCGCAGTACGTTCTGCCGACGTGCTACCTCCCTACCTATCTGCATTCCTCGTCTCTTGGCTGTACTACTAGTATTAGGATCACCAAAACAGCTAAATATACTTACACGTGTATTTTCTAATCAGGAAACATCACGGCCTACGCTGAGTCCGCCTGGAAACCTGACAAAGGTAAAGTCGCCGGCAAAGACATGCAGTGGGGAGGCGGAGCGATCTATGCATCGGACGCAGAGAAGCAGGATGAAATTCACGGCCGACGATTCGGTGTGAAGAATGTCATACCAATGGTGGATCTCTCCAAGTGGATTCAAGAAAACACCGGTATGTTGGAAATGATATCTACACATCACTCCATCTTGCGGAAAAGCTGTCACATGGCTAGCCTTCCATAGCATGACAAAAACTGGGAGTTTTGGGGGATCTTCAGAGTCTTTGGGAGCTTTTATGTGCTATTTTCTGATTGCATATAGACAACATAGCCGGCCTGGTTGAATTACCCCCGTTTGTTTAGAACTGGGCTAATCGAAAAACAGCCGAAGACCACCAAACCCCAGTTCTATAAGCCTGCTACGGAGGCTATCACATGACCGAATAAGCTATCGAGACTAGACAAAGGCTTACATTGATTGTTTGACATGTCAACAATATTCAATAAACAATATCTGAAAGACTATCGATGTGAAACTTCCTTGGATTGTTCGCCTATAAATAGAAAAGGATTTTAGCAATAATGATACATCTTTGTTTACAATTACCGTGGCCATGGACGTGTAATGAGGTTTTGATTTTAGTCAATGTCATTTGATCATACAAAATTGCTGTCGGTCTCTTACTGTAACGAAGACTATATCACCACTGGTTTCTCTTACAAGCCTAGGGTTTAAGACAGCCACCATGCATACATATGGATCCATGCTAAATTCTGTCACTCTTTCTTTCCCCAGCGTTGGAAGACTATGTCATCTTCAAACTGGACGTCGAGGGAGCGGAGTACGACATCCTGGACAAGATGATCAAAGATTCGACTTTCAAGTGGATAGACAAGTGCGTACATCACTCTTTTTTAATGCACTGCTTACTTTTGAAGAATACTGTATAAATTGTAGTTTTTACTATTATAGATCTATTTTAGTCTACCATCGCTATTTGCCGTGACCTGTACTTAGTTTGCAATTGAGCAAAAATGTACAATAAAGGTTCATTCTATCCTAGAAACTGCAAAGACGTCCAGGTTTGCTTCCTCAGATGAGCATTAGTGCCAGTGTTAAAATAGTGTGTAGATTTTATCAACCGTGCAAATCAACACGTCTAGTCAACAGCAGAGCCATTTTCATGCCGTAGTAATGCACAGGCACATTTAATTATAGGATATTGGGATTTTCCTGGAATCCTCACATTGCTGACGTTTCCATGTGTATAAGACACCTTCAGAGCTTCTGACTGGAGTTCTGCTTCTCGCCGCTAATGTAGCCGATGTAGGTGGCGCTTTTGCGGCGAGAACACAATCCCAACCGTAGCAAAGCCCCCCCCCCCCTTCGGGGTTCATCGTTAGGGTTGGCATTCTACATCGGCCACGTATAGCTGCGAGAAGCAGTACTCCAGTCATAGGCTCTGAGAAAGTTGTCAGATAGACACCGAAACGTAATTACAAGAAAGATAATAAGACAATCCTAGGTTGGGTATAAAAAAACTCCAATATCATATGTTTAAAGTTAAAACTTTTGGTCCAACACAAAAAAATTCTCTCACCTAGAGCTTTCAACCAGTCACTTTGGTCTTCCTCAGTAGACTGACCCAGTGAAGCTTGTCACGTGGCTTCTTTGAAGTGTGACGTCAACACTGGGTCAAAGGTATCTGGTAGACGATGTCGGCCCCCGTCGCGGTTCAGTGTAGGGTGATGGGCCCTGATGTATATGGCTTCCTTCACCCCTCTCAAGAAAGTCTTGTTCAGTGTCTAAAATTCAATATCATATGTTTTACCAATCTGATGAAATTATTTTAGGTACATTTGAAAACATAATAATGTTGAAAACATATCCATATGTTAACAAGTACCCAAACGTTGCAGGTTTTATGGCGAGTTCCACGACTGGTTCAATGTGCCGGGCTGGTCTTACCAAAGAAAACAGGAACTAAGGAACACCTTGAGAACCAATGGCATCAATATGCTGGATTGGGCAGGAGAGTACAAAAAATATCAAGACATGGAAAGCATTCACAAGATTGACGTAAGTACAGCTGGGGATTCACATGTCCACATTTTGGGTTAAAAGCACAAAATCATCTAATTATGAGATACGTGAAGAAAAGATAAGAAGGAGATGTGACAGAATTTATAGCGTTTTACGCAACATTTAAGGAGGGAGTAAATGCAGATTGATATTCCATATTCAATAATGTAAACCATGTAACCATCTGTTCAGCTGTCTTCAAAGCGGGAAGTTGAACCTGTACATACTAGTACACATTGCAGATGCCACTCTTCTGACATCGATCACGGTAACTGTGCCTATGGTTGCTTTTGTCACTGTCAACAGTTCTAGCTTGTAAAGGAATAAATGCCAAAAAAGTATTTTGTTGATTCTTTGTTTCTAGGTCCCAGCGGACTTCCCTGGAGCTGCAGGAGTGGTCTACTCCACCTGTTCCCCGTCTCCAGACGGCCCAGCCCGGCTGGCCCTGACAGTGCAGGTCGGGATGAACAGGAAGGCAGCCCACAAGCTGGTGGAGACGATACGGGCGCACCCCAGCAACATGCCGGTCACTCTCTTCGTGTACGGGGACTTCGTGCAGGACTTCCCGGACCTCATCACCAAGTGGGCCGACAGATACACCATAGGAATACGAGAGGTATGTTTTATTGTTTCATGATGAGTACAACAAGTGACCCGAGTGATTGGTTAATGGCCCACCCCTGGAATAATGAGAGACCCTCCCCGATGTGTATGTGGTGTCATAAGGCTCTTGCTGAACCACCTATATTAACAGGTGGTTATAGGAAATAACAAGGCCTTATAACACATGCCCGTAGCCAGGATTTTGAATGGGGGGGGGGTTCTTTCCCACTGCTTTAGGGGACCTCGAGCGCCGTAGGCGCGAGGCGAGCGCCGAGTGCTCGAGGCGAGCGCCGAAGGCGCGAGGTTCCTAGGGGGGGTCCGGGGGCATGCTCCCCCGGGAAATTTTGAAAAATGAACCTTCTAAAATGGCATTTCGTGCATTTTTTAGAGGATTTCCAAGAAAAAATCAGAGATAGATTTTTATTCAATGACAAAGGGAGCAGTTTTTCTACGATACCAGTCTATCTTTTCAAGAAAAATCTTGGACCTTAACATAAAAAGTGGACCAAAAAAGTGGACCAAAAAGTGCACCTTTGAGCCTTGTGGGGGGTTCTTCCGAACCCCCGAACCCCCGAACCCCCCCCCCCTGGCTACGGGCATGTAACATTATGTACATAGAGTAACAAGCGGGTCATTAACGTTACTATCATGTATCCTATCTAACTTACCATCGATAATTACTATCGGTAAAGTATCATAACAAAAATACACCAAGTGAGTTCCAATGTGCTTGTTTCATCACCCCACAGGCCGGACCCTTTCCAGCCGACCATTGGGTCCTGCAGAACCCGGACGTGATGCGGATGAGTTTGGTCTCGGCCGTACAGCGGATGAAGGAAGTGGGGCTGCGACCAGCCTACTACTATCCGGACGGCCTGTCACAACGGGTTCAAGATACAGCGAAGAACAGAGGACTGCGGATCATTCAGCCAACAACCAAGTTTCCTCCTAACCTTGGTGAGTTGAAGTTACCCCAAGTTTTGGCTTCAGAATGAAAAATTGCTACTGTATTCGGTGCAATAATCAATATAAGGTTTTGGAAAATTGAAAATACAACACATGCCAAACCAAACAAAAAATCGGGGATTTTAATCTCCAAAGAAATATGTACATTTTTTTGTGGATTCTCTTTTATTTTTCATAGTGAATTCCACGGTACATGTGTACGGAACATTAAGCGTCTATGGGTTTCACACTTTCAAAGCAAATCGTCAACCAGATCGTACCTTTGACCCAGTGTTGACGTCACACTTCAAAGAAGCCACGTGACAAGCCTCACTGGGTCACTCTACTGAGGAAGACCAGAGTGACCGGACGAAAGTGGATCTAACGTTTTAACTTTTAACATCGTTTGCTTGTTTTATTTTATTTTGTTCACATGGATTTTTGAGCATTGGATAGGAAGCACTTGTTGTACTTATGTGAATCCGTTGCTCATAAAACATAATACAAAAGTAAACATAAAGATGACATAAAGTATAACATAAACATAAAATGAAAGTGGCTGGCACACCAATACCTATAGCATAACATTAATGAGATTGGTCAAATCTTCCAGAGTGGTGGATATAGTTGAACACAATATCAAAGGTACGGCAGTTAGTAGGGTATGGGAGGGAGGGGCTACCTGTAAGAAGTAAAGTACATAATGTGGCGTCGTTTGCGTTGAGTGGGTCGGAAGGGAGTATGTTGTAGTTCGGTAAAACTTTAAAACTTCGGATGACTCCTTCACTTTTGAGATTCATATTTGATTGCATCTTGAATCTAAATCCAGGATTCTGTACTTTTCTTAGGAACACTGTTGAAGGAAGACAACTATTATAAGTTCCGAGACGTGGAGAGGACGCCAAAGGCGCTCCGTATCCTGTATGAACGCATCTCGACAGGAGGGATCCTCAGTCTGGACACTGATCATCCCGACAGCTACATGATCTCCGCTTTCCTCATGGACTATCTGTATGAAAACTCCGGATTTCAACTTGTCAGTTTGAACGACTGTTTAAGGAAGTAATTTGTTTGAAAATGTTCGCTACCAAACTTTCTGTGAACCATGATATTCAAGTACAGCAATGCTCCATGATGATGATGATGAATGCTCCATTTTTATTCTTCTAGAGCTTTGAAGTGATTCCGTTTCCAGTTTTCTATAGATTTGAAAGTTGAAAATCTGAGTGATTTCGGAAAAGTAGCTGTGTCGACATTGTTAGTCTTATCTTTTGTGTCATGCATGTATACATCGAAGAAGAAAGAACATTTTGTGACACGATATGGATGTTTGAGGAAGAAAGAACGTTTTCTGACAAGATGTTCCAAGAAGTAATAACATTTTGTGACAAGATGTAAGAAATCAAGCAATGTTCTAAATTTGTCATGCTATAATTTGTCAGTATTTATGGTTAACGTGATGTATTGTACTTTACTGAATTAGAATATATTTCTTATTATGTACTTGAACATCGTGATTTAGTATGAAGCTACTTGGAGATATTCGTAAGTCTGTTGTTATTGATATTGTTAAAAATTGGGTTTAAACAATAATTTTGTACCTGCCCTTTCAAATTCATATGACAAATGTAAGCCCCCTCCATAGTGAATGTAAATTTTGAAATCTGCATAATGCTAGTATATTTTACAACATACCACGAAAAACTATCAGAACCACAGATCAAACACATGCTGTGGTGTTCTTGTACTTTTTAATCAAAATTGTAATTATTAAAGGATTTGCTTGCGAACTAAGTGTGCCAATGACAGACATCTTCAATGCCTCAGTTGTGGTAGGACATGCCCCGATGTTTAGTAGTCAACTGGCTCATCGGTTCCCTGACGATTAGAAGACAGTCTTTTATAAGAACGCCTTTTAAGTCTGGAGAAACAACATATGGACTTTTACAAGGGCCAGATTGTCTTCTTAGCCCTGAATAATAGCGCTGCCGAAATTGCAGTCTTAAGGAGATGGAAATTCATTGACGATTTAGACTTAGTCCCTATTCTGACTAGGATAAACTTGTCCGAATCGAACCGAATTGATTCGTTTCGATCTGACTTCGATCCTGCTTCGATCCAGATCGTGCCAAATCAAAGCGAATCACTTTTATCCTAGTGAGAAAAGGGCCTTATTTGAGTGAATTACCAAGGGTTCTAGCTTGGCCTACTTGTACTGTGGCACGATTTCGAAGGAACTTGCGGCGCATGGATATACGCAAAAACGGCTTTACTGTTAAAGATTGTTATTTAACGTTTTAATGTGAAGACGGCCTAATTGTCCAATTCATTACTTAATCTATCTGCATGCCAAAAAATCACGACGATCCTTCAACCCTAAATTTCTTAAGGACCTCAATAACTAACTAAGTACCAGAATTAAAAAAAAAGTCCCAAGGATCGTAAATTATAGGTGCAAACACTCAAATCCAACCCCCAATGCAACCATGGGGGTTAAAACAGGTCATTGACCCAGAAAATAGCTTCATTAGGTTAATAGGCATAATTTTATCTTTTGCGAGTCACTCAGGCTGAAGGCTTGTTTTGCCGCTTTATTGCAAATGACCGCAGGTGACCCCGAAATGGAACGCGGGTTCGATTCGAATTGCCCAGATCGAACACGATCGAACACAGTTCGGACTCTATGAAATGTGGGAACTTTTCAGCCCAGATTTTACCACCGTGGAGTGGGGAATTGCTTTTAAATTATCTCTCTCCACTGAGATGCCTCTAACGAATGCGCAGGGCGGGAGCGTCCCCGTGACTCAATTAGAATATAGGATACATGTATAAGGCCACAGCATATAAATCTTATGGATGACATCCTCCGCTGATTCCAAATCTAATGCGAGCGGGCGAAAAAACAAGGCGGGCCGAAAAACAAGGTTCCTACATTTCAAAATTTTGACTCAATCATTGTACAAATGGTTTTGATTCAGTGGGAACATCACATATACATAGCGCTAGGCAGCATAACATATCACTGCATCAAAGTAAGGAACAAAACATTAAATCAGAGCCTTTTCTTGTCTCCTCTCTTCATAGTTATCTGCCATCCACATTCCGGCATGGCAACATACATCTTTGCCCATTTTCGGCATGTGGACCACTGTCAGAAGGCAACAAAATTTATTGTTTTTTTTCTCCAAAATCAGGCGAAAATTAATCCATAAACATTACTTGCTGTGGCCTAAGGATTTTCTTCTACACAGCCAGTGTGAGGTGAGACAATACTGGTTCGTAGTATGAAAGGTCAGTGACCCTTTGACACGCCTTCTCTTCTTATATAGCATTGTTGACGTGAGTAAGTCTCATCCAATCAGCACGCATTCTGCCAAATTAGACGCTAACGCAATTGGTGGAGCAGGCCTGAAAAACCTGTAAAACAGCTGTGGGATATTCGGGCACCACGCCCACTTCATACTGGTCATTCTGACGCTGACTACCTGTCCTGGAATTACATCTGTCCTGGTGAGTACATACATATACAGTCAGTTGGCATTGCTTTTAAGTATTTAAGTGTCTGTTACATAGAAAAAATTAATCGTATCACCAATTGGTGATGCAGAAACTACTCAGCAGCTGAATTTTCGGATGGCACTCATTGCAACATTCCAGGTTGGTATGCGCTGTAGTTATATACACTGACAGGCGGTAGACACATTCTATTCTCCACTTCACTGAATGGTTTGTACGTATTTTGTACGTGTATTGTATGTAACTACCAATAACGCACGTAGAGACTGACAGAAACCTTTGGTAAAATTAGCTTGATTGCAGGAGTTCAACCTGCACTATTTGGGTCACATGTCCGCCATTTTGTATGTTGTCTGTCCAGTTGCGTCAGATATGATTTACAAAGTGGGTGTAAAACGATTGTGGACATATTCATAAGAGGGCACATGGAAAAAGTAGGCAAGTAGAGCTGTTTGTTCACCAAAACGTATCTATTATTCATTACCTTCGCCAAGAAGGTTATGTTTTCAGAGGCGTTCGTGTATGTGTGTGTGTGTGTGTGTGTGTGTGTGTGTGTGTCTGTAAACACGATAACTTGAGAAGGCTTCAATGGATTGTCTTGATACTTGGTAGGTGGGTAGGTGGGTAGGTCTGGAAATAATTAGATTTTGGACCCCCTAGCGGCTTGGTATGGTACTGCAGCTGAACTTCCGGTTTTGATATCTCATGATCTAGACATGCCAGGGGCACGAAATTTGAACATAACTTATTCAAATAAGGACCTCATTTGCATAATTTATGAGGACATGCTAGAATGGCATTGTTTGTTAATATAACACTGTCTTTTGGTTGAGAATATGATATAATTCATGAAAACGGGGATCCTATTTGTTCAATCAGCGGGAAATAATCTATAATTTGTCAGTCATAAAGATTAACATCATTTGGCGAAGGCATGAGATCGGGGAACTCTAGTTTCTTATGTTTTGATAGGTGATTAATTACATGACAGCTTGATGCCTCGAGGAAAATTTAATCATTATCATAATACAAGCTGGCAAATTTCTTAAGACAACTTTCTCAAATGGCTCAATCTCTATATACCTATTATAATTGTGTCAGTGGAATACAAAATATAGTTTTTCTTACAGTTTTTTTACTATTCATTTATTTGTCTTGCTCACGACAAGGGCCAATGGAAGGCTCTTGAAGTCGCCTGCACTGCAGCCACCCGATGATGATAATAATGATTATTTGAAAATTATGATTTTTTTGCATCGAGCTGCTTAAATTGATTATTCTATAAATACTAAACAAGAAACGATGCCCGGTTCTCTCCAATGTTATAGTACTCCTGGGTAAAATGTTTATTTTAAAAAATCGTCAGTATTCCTTAAGTTTATCTGCATTTATATCTTATGTTTCTTACTTTTTTAGACTAGAATTAAACATTGCGTATAGGCAACACAAACTATTAAAACATAGGGGAAAATGGGGAAAATTAAATACAATTTTCTCAGAATAGATACTGTTGTGCAAATTTTACAGATAAACCCTGTTGCCCCTAATTACATGGTTTAAAAATACAAATGGGATTTTTAAACTCTTTTAAATATTTGTTGAACAACTTTTTATCTATTCTGAGAAAATTGTATTTAATTTTCCCCATTTTCCCCTATGTTTTAATAGTTTGTGTTGCCTATACGCAATGTTTAATTCTAGTCTAAAAAAGTAAGAAACATAAGATATAAATGCAGATAAACTTAAGGAATACTGACGATTTTTTAAATGACAACACTATTGTACCTAGATTTTACGTTTTGTTTTTGTGGTTCACCATGTATTCCTTTTTGCACAATGCCATGCCATATTTTGTTACCGTTAATTTATTTTGGAAAATTCAATAAAGAAAGATAAAACTAGAAAGGCCAATATTTGCTTTGGAGCAAATACAGCGATGGGTTCACCACATTTTACGACATGGCAGGGAAAGAATGAGAAACACAAGGGAAAACAATGATTTACATTGATATAACTATAATATGAAGTAACATACAACTAAAACAACAGTTGGATAGCTATTCCCTACTTTATTGGTTAGGATTTTTAATTGCATAATGCAAACTGTTGATTTTCAAAATAAAAAAAACGTTCATGCCCCGCATTCCAATGCTGGAGCAGAAAAGCTTGAAATACCTACCAAAACACTTGAATAAAGACATACTGTCAGCATGAAAATGCTCTGTGCAGGTGTTATTAACAATCACATAAACTATGAAGCCATACATTGAATAAGCTATACATATAATATGATTATCATAACCTTTATTTTTAAAATGATGCCAGTGAGCTAATTGCATGTACAGAGTGAAAGAAAGTAAAGTAAAGTAAAGCAGTAGAATTTCTGTACTAGCTATGATAGTACTTCATATGATTCGTCCTCACCGTCATCATTCAATGTGGTCTATCTCTTGCTACTAGTGACTGGTAATACCTCTGTAGATTCCTAACACTGGCAGAGTACCGTACTCCTTCTCTCTTGTCAGCTCAATACTTTTGTGACAACATCAAAGTGATTTTAGTTTGTATGTTGGAAAAATACAAAAGACTAACATTCTAAGTTATTGACATTCTTGAGTAAGAACAATCAGTTTTTGAATGTTAAAAGCAAAACAACGAAAATAAAAAAAATTGTTGAAATTGTTAAAATGCAGAATTGTTAAAATTGTTAAAACTGATAAAATTGTTAAAAATGATAAAATTGTTAAAAATGTTAAATTGCTAAAAATATTAATGTCCGATGCACTGGGGTTCGAACTTGCAATGCCTGGGATTGCCGCCTTGCGCGTTTCCAACCGAGCTAACATGTTCGTGGAGGGCTAATTAATCTCTCGTGAAATACACACCGGGACGCTTATGTGAGGCGGGCGGGCCAGAGCTCTTGCGGCCCCGACCACGAATCAGACTGGATACCAGGCTATAACAGAACCTAGATAATACTAGTTGGTAAAGATTGCGGAAAATTGTTGATACCGTGGCGCGCGCGCCGACGATACACATTACGTACCGCGTAACTTTTTTGTTTACACGCCGGGCGCAGGTCATTGACCTCCAACTTGCGTTGTTCCAACAGAGAAGAGCAAAATGTCTGGCTCCCGCAGAACGTACCGCACTCTCCCGCTGGACGTACCGCACTCTCCCGCAGAACGTATCGCACTCTCCCGGAGGACGTCCCGCACTCTCCCGAGGGAAGTCCCGCACAGCGTCCTGCACTCTCCCGCAGAACGTCCCTCGAAAATCGATGCGTATTTCGTGGCCTGTGCTGTACCTACCAAAACACTTGAGTTCATACTGTCAAAATGGAATGGCTTTGAACAGGTGTTAATTGAGTTAATCCAATCAAATCCAACAGCCAATCAGCAAGAAGAATAGATTGGTCTGGTTCATGCTTGCATGCCCATATATGGGCATACCGCCGAATTCCTTTCTTATTACGTCACGCGCGTACGTCCCCACAGTACTTTCCTATGGGGACCGCTAAAAAAGCAAATAAAACGATTGTAAAAGCTTGTATCACAAAATTTAAAAAACGCCTAGGGGTATTTGCCCACTGTACCTCCATACCAAATTTCAGGACCTTAGGCCCTAAAATGAAGAAGCTGAATCCATTTAAAGATATGGCAGGAGGAGGAGGAGGAGGAGGAGGAGGAGAAGGAGAAGAAACATCAGAAAAAGCAATATGGGTTCACCACCACTTCGTGGTGTGGTGAACCCATAAAAAAGAAGAAACGAGAAATTTTCCTTAGTTTTTAAGGTGTGTTATTTACAAATGATCTTCCATATACAAGACACTTTTTTCACAATATTAATGACAGTAACTATATTTATCGAAGTCTTGTCTGTCGTTTTTTTTAGTTGAAGTAAGTCCAAACAAAGATTTTAGCGGGATGTGGACCAACGGTAACTCGTCAGGCAAACTGGTCTTCTTCGTGGCCGGAGTGATTCTGGGTTATTCCCTGTGTTTGCTGCAAAACTTCGGCGCCACCGTCAATATCCGTCCTCCTCCAGACTACTATGGGCCTCCTCGCCCTTGTTTAGAGGATTCTCTTCGGTAAGTAAAAGCTGTACAGCAATGTAGCAATATAGAATGTACGATTCAGTTGAACTGTATTTCGTTATTTTTTTGCTGGCGCCAAATCTGTTACTTTTGCAAGTTGTGTCATTAAACACAGGGGGGGGGGGTACAAGTCAAGTCAAGTAAAGTCAATCTTTATTGCACTGCAATTGTAACTGGTACAATGCATGGCAAACTCTTCAGTACTACATATCTAGCTAACATCTACTCTCACGTCTACAGTACTGCTTACAAGTTCTTATGTATCGAAAATAACATAAGTATTTGAGATTGGCTGGTACATTGTTATAACGACCTTTTTCTATTTCTGTACAGTGTGCGCTGATTCACATTTTGGTTATATTGGTAACGAAAGAATTTGCAAAATTTTACCAGTAAATCCTTCGGTAATGTAGACACGGCGCTGAAGGAATTTTTTCTGAAATAGTCACTACACACGGTAGCGGTCGATTGTTAAAAAGATATCAAAGAGCACTGTGTAAAAAGAAGTCTCCCCCCAGGAAGTTATTTTGTGCTGGCAGAACACAATTTTCGCCCTCTGTAGTTAAGGAACTGAAGGTGACTCACCTCGACGCGGTAGAAATTATAGTATAGGGTACACTAGAGAAACACGGCCAATTTATAGGTTGAAAATTACGGTATAATCTACATAATAACTGAAAACAAAAAACAAGTTTTGTTTTTTTAACGTTTTGAGGACCTCTTTTATACGGCCACCTGCAGAAGTCAACTGAACTACAGCCGGCTCACCATGGAACGCAGTATAATACGACGCATTTTTTTTACACGAACAGGAAAATCTTCACAATCCAAATCACATGGTCTAAAAGCCAGTACATTTCGATACCACACAGTGCAGTTTACAATTCACCACATACACATGTACATGTACATGGAAGGCATGGTGGAACAGATGGACCTAAGTACACCTTTTCAAGGCCACCATGCCGACAAAGAAATAGACAATGTGCATTACAAAAATACAAAACAGTGATACTGTATATACATGACAGTTAAAGCAATAATAACTAGACTTAACAGGGCCTCGTAGCGCGGCAGGTGGTAAAGCCTTACGACAGCACCCGTACCCAGGAGCACGGCATCCGCAAACTGAAATATTGGTTGAATCTATTGCGCATACTTAGACAACTGACACTTTGACAACTGGCATTTCCTGGAAGAGACTGAGGAATTTGAATTTCATTGAATAGAAAGGGAAAAAAAACTTTTATTCTAGCAGCGACTTATTGTTCCTTCTAGGCCTTCAGGAATGCTACAGACGAGAGATGATCCACAGATGCCACAAGAGACCGATGGGGCACAAGAGACAGATGGTCCACGGAAAATACTTTTGGACTGTGGAGCTAATGTTGCGTCTACTGTACAGGTAAGGGAAAAGACGTCTTATCGTGAAAGTTCATCTGTGTTGGTAGTAATCATTATATATATAGATAGTAAAACGTTAACCTTTTTTCCAACACACTATTTACAGGGATCAAATTTTCAGCGACCACTGTCACCTTCATCAGGCAATCACATCACAACGTGATCTCGCGAGAGTTACGGTTTACAAACACGTGACCTTATTCACACGAGACTTTACTTATTCGGGCCACACAGTCTCTCTGGACAAAGTTAGAATACTGGACACTGAACAGGACTACTTTCTAAGAGGCATTAAGGAGGCTATATATATCAGAGCACTTCAGCCTTCACTTAATAGAGATGGTGGACGTAATAAACTCCCTGGCACTTTTGATCGATTGCTTAAGGTTCCGGGTCGGAGTTTAATTCTGACCAGGGTTCCAAATAGTGCGCAGTAAATCGCCGGATCTGCGAGGTTGTCACGCTAGGTTTGGCTCCCCATAGCTCGGCGATCGCTGTAGATTTTCAACTAGGTTTTGAATTGATCAAAAAGCCTTGGGATTGTAGTGTTTTCGGTCGCGGTGAAGTTGGACGGCCAGCGAAGCGTTTTGGTATTAGTCCGCGAGCAAGGGTGATGCGGTTTGTCGCCTGATGACCCAAATAGCTGCGTTCTATGTGGAATTTCTAGGGGTTCGCGTCACCGGATTTTGCGAAAAACTTATCGCAACAACCTATATTTTTTTTCCGTTTTCAGAAACAGGAAGTAGTAAGCTATTTCAGCATATAAGCCGTTAGCCTGGGAAAATTCGTTTTTCCAAGCAGGTCCGTTGAAAAAACTGCAAAAAAAACTACATTTTTCGTATCCAAAATTTACGTTTAACTACAGTTTCTACCCAAATTATAGAGTCGACGGACAATAACCAAAATTGTATCGGAAGCCGGCTGGAAACCTCCGTTGACTGATGTAATGAGATTTCCCGGCGTACTTTTTTTGGCGGAGTTATAGCCCTTCGGTCTGAGGGTGTCCGCCGGATCCAAAATC
>NW_017802591.1:677682-725867 GCF_001625305.1 Branchiostoma belcheri
TTAGAACACTGCATTTTTCACATGACTTTAAACCTCTGCCACGGGAAAAGTACTCATCGCAGACATGTGAAATTTGGATATATGATAGATATGATGTTTCTGAAGAATTATGATAATTTTTTATGAAAAATAATCTCCTTAAAAGCACGGCGCATGCGCAAAAAATGACGTCATCGATGACGTCATTCGTATGGATTTAAAAGTTTTTGGCAAAAGTTATCCGATTCTGACAAAAAAACGCATCATTTTGCTTTTTTCGAGTAAAAAAGTCCGTATATTCATGCCCAGGCCCTAGGCGCCCCCCTCCCCCTTTCCCGCCCCCCCCCGAAATCCCCGTCAGGGCAATTTTAATCGTTTCTGGAAGGTAAACAGTTGTTGCATGAATTCACTTTCTATGTCATTTTATATGAGTCGACCTCTGAATTTGACTTTCGTATAATTTCGGCGAAGTTTCTCTATTTATGGTGACTTAAACTGACATTTAACAGCAAAATCGAAGTGTTTTAAGCCTTCTTAAGGCAAAACTGGGTTTTCTGATGTTCGGTTCAGGGCTCCATAAATTCGCGACTTTCTTTCCTTTGGGTGGTGTTAATTGATAGCCTAATAAGTACTCCTCACATCTTTACAGGGTTTATTTCAACTTCTTGCTCCTAGCCACGGCAATATCACCCAGATTGTTAGACAGAAGGTTGGGAGCTCCCCAAGACTTACTTACCCTTACTTCGGAGGGAGGCGACAGGGGGCGGGACCCGACAGACCGATGCAAGTCTCGGGCCTAGTCTCGCGCTCTCGCGAGATTAGGCCACTCCGTGAACAAGATGGACTGATAGCCATCGAAAATTTGGAGGTTAGTATCCTCATCCTTCCAAAGTTGTCACTGATAAAAGAATTCACTAGGAACTGTATCTATACGTGACAAATGAATCTCTTCAACCACCCAGATTGTGTTTTGCACCTGGTAATAATGCAGCCTTTCACACATTTAAGGAGCGCTTTGCTACTTAATAGGCCATTCACGGCGAAATAGTGAAGAGTTTGGTGTCGGACGCGTTTGATTCGGAAAGTGCGAACCCTGGTCTATCATTCGAGGTCGAAATCTGACGAATTCTTCCTTTTACTTTAAAGCGACGAACCTAAAACGCGACCCCATGCTGTTTTCCCAGGGGACCCGATGACGTCACTGCGTGACGTCATCGATACCAACTGTTAAGAACGTTTTCTGCAAGTATGCGGCACCGAAACCACGAAAAGAACACATATATCCATAGCCAAGATCCAGGGCAGACTTTTATTTCCGTTATAACTGTTGTGAGAAAAGCGATGTTTGAAATAACGGTATTTTCTACTTGCCCCATTGTAACGCTGCCTGGGACCCGAGACTTGGCAATATAGCCTTAGAACACTGCATTTTTCACATGACTTTAAACCTCTGCCACGGGAAAAGTACTCATCGCAGACATGTGAAATTTGGATATATGATAGATATGATGTTTCTGAAGAATTATGATAATTTTTTATGAAAAATAATCTCCTTAAGGTTCCGGGTCGGAGTTTAATTCTGACCAGGGTTCCAAATAGTGCGCAGTAAATCGCCGGATCTGCGAGGTTGTCACGCTAGGTTTGGCTCCCCATAGCTCGGCGATCGCTGTAGATTTTCAACTAGGTTTTGAATTGATCAAAAAGCCTTGGGATTGTAGTGTTTTTCGGCGCGGTGAAGTTGGACGGCCAGCGAAGCGTTTTTGGTATTAGTCCGCGAGCAAGGGTGATGCGGTTTGTCGCCTGATGACCCAAATAGCTGCGTTCTATGTGGAATTTCTAGGGGTTCGCGTCACCGGATTTTGCGAAAAACTTATCGCAACAACCTATATTTTTTTTCCGTTTTTCAGAAACAGGAAGTAGTAAGCTATTTCAGCATATAAGCCGTTAGCCTGGGAAAATTCGTTTTTTCCAAGCAGGTCCGTTGAAAAAACTGCAAAAAAACTACATTTTTCGTATCCAAAATTTACGTTTAACTACAGTTTCTACCCAAATTATAGAGTCGACGGACAATAACCAAAATTGTATCGGAAGCCGGCTGGAAACCTCCGTTGACTGATGTAATGAGATTTCCCGGCGTACTTTTTTTGGCGGAGTTATAGCCCTTCGGTCTGAGGGTGTCCGCCGGATCCAAAATCGTGAAAAAAACTCCGGTCCGAGACCTTAAGTCACGTATCAGTAAAGTCTCGTGTGAATAAGGTGACGTGTTTGTAAACCGTAATTCTCGCGAGATCACGTTGTAAAGTGATTGGTCATTAATTATCCTGATGAAGGCGACAGTGGTCGCTGAAAATTTTATCCCTGTAAATAGTGTGTTGGAATAAAGTTTAACGTTTTACTAAAAAGACTTCTTGGTGATCTTCTTTAAGCCAGGAGATTGTTATCCTCAGCGCCAAACAGAGAATATGTTTACCTCGCATTAAGAGTCTCGTTCATATGCATCTCATTATGTTTACCTTCACCCAATGTTGTGTCCCAAACCGTGCCCGTCCCGTCCTGTGCCTGAGCGGGCACATAACGGGACACGGTCCGACTGTCACAAACCGTGCCCGGAAGTGCTGTCAATCATAGTGATTGGCGGGAACCTAGCATAATTATTCACGCCCACGATTTCGTATATGATTGGATTACGTGAGATTTTGCGAGTCTGTACGTGTACAGTATTATGCTTTCAAAACGCAGTTTTCACAACTTAGTCTTATGTTTGGTCGATATGAACTTAGATAACAAGAAGCCATAGGTGACAATCCTCCGTGAAGTTTTATATATTTCAACAAAATCCCAAGCATCAACGCCAGACCTACTGTGCAGATTTTATAATTAGGCAACGGTTGAGGGCGCGTCACAAGCATAAAACATACAAAGAGCTAAATCCATTACTGCTCCCAGTGCGTGTAAAGATACTGTGCTTCAAGTTCGAAGTTCATTTTAATTACACACACACAATCATTGCATTCACATAAAGATCGGACTATCATGGTCGTGTCTAGTAACAAAGACAGCCACACCGTCTTACCGTGCCTGTACCTAATTAAGCGCGCCTGGAACAGGCCAAATTCCAGCAACAGTTGTGGTAAGCACCGCGAGTGTTACTACCGCCGGCCAGATAACCAGGATATCTGCTTAGAGTACCTCTGCTACCAGACAACTGCCTAAACCTACGGCCTATTCCACAGGATTGTAAAAGTAGGGATGTTTCTAAAATATACATTTACTTCAATATCAAAACAGCTACGGTAAAAATAAAAAGACGTGCATCATCCCGGACAAAATGCCACACCACATGCGAAATGACACAGAAATGCGACGTACGGAAGAATGCGTTTTGGCTGCGAACATCTTCCAAAAAACTTGGCATCTCTTAAGCATGGGCAAAAACATCTGGAACCACTTATCAAAACCACCCCGTATCTGCATGAAGTTCCACCCCCCCCACTGCTATTCCAAACAACGCGTTTTTCTGGACCATTCCAATTCGCCTCGTAATTGTAGGGGTGCGTCTGCAATATTACATTGACCGCGAAAGCAGCAACGGCAAAAATACCCATTCGTGCATCAACACGGGCATGCCCGCAGACGGCGTATAAAATTGCGTGCCGATTACACAAAGAGAACCCAGTGTTTTGACTGCGAACATGAAAAATCAGCCGATCACAACACTCCGTCCGGAGGTCCTGACCTCCTTCACGGAGTAATGATATACATAGACTAGTTAATACAAGAAAGAAACCCGCTTGGGACACATGTTATGAGAACTGTGTTCAGTCCCCTAGTACGGAATGGGACAAAATTATATAATATGTGTCCAGAACTGTGTGCGGTCAGGCACGATTCTGGATAGTCCCCCGCGTGTCCCAGAATGTAGATTTGCCCCAGGCACGGTTTGAGACACAACACTCAAGGCAGCTACCTACCAATGAAAAACCATCCACCCGTGCTCCAGTTATTTGCAATCAAACGTTGAAACAAAACTACAGTTCTAAAGAAGCTGCTAGAAGGTCCAAAATTACTCACGTTCGTACTCCCAGTGTCATCAGCTTTCCGCTACTTCGAAATCATTAAACTTACACTTCCGGAAAAATTCAAACGTTACCCTTCCGACATTCGTCAAAGGCCGTCGTTGTACGATTTTGATCCCGTGTGTAACAGTTCAATCATTTCGATACACTTCAAGATTAGTATCGATACTCATATTCTCCTGGTCACACAGTTATTCCGGGAGACCTACCCGGATGGAAAAGATTACATCATCCACTCATTTGAGCTGGACGCGAGGCTGGCTCCCTACTTTGCGTCCTACTCCAACCACGTCCTCCACTGTCCAGTCGCCGTGGGCGGGAAAGATGGTCAGTCATGATACTTCTCTTCAGATCTAGTCCGCAATGGTTGCATTAACCTTCTCCCAACTGCCTGAACATTTACCAACAGCTAGCTATAGTCTACATGTACTTCAGCAAGATGAAGGTTAAGGCTTGACCAAAGAGCTCAGAGCTCGTTGAGCTGTTTAGATAGGGTCCAAAATCGTTTGCGAAATCTCGTTGGGAGAGACCTGCACGCCACCTTACAACCGCTTTCACACCGGCGCAATGTTGCAAGCCTGGCGTTACTATATCGATATTTCCACGGCAGATGCTCTGCTGAACTTCGCTCCCTTGTACCCCACTCAGAACATTCTCTGCAAGAACACGCTTAGCCACCTTAACAGCAGAAAATCACCCTTTCTTCCTCAACAGTCCATCAGTCAAGAGAAAATTTCATGCTGACAGTTTCTTCCCAGATCCACTTCACTGTGGAACAAGCTTCCCCGTGAATGTTTCACCGCTAATTACAACCTCCAACGGTTTAAATCAAGGGTGAACAAATATCTGACCACGCAGTCATCACTGTAACCCAAAACATGTAAGTGGCTCTCACGAGCCTTGTTTTGAGGTGAATCTGAAGTAAATAAAAAAAAAGATTGAACATTTAACCCTGATTTTCTCAATTAAACCCTCTTTCAAAACGATGACCATCATTTACCTCATTTCTGCTTTAATATTTAGCCTATGCACATATGCACTCACTCACTCACTCACTCACTCACTCACTCACTCACTCACTCACTCACTCACTCACTCACGTTGAAAAATGGTTCAAATATATAGGATATGTAGAACTTGAGCGAATGCCCACAATTACATAATCAGTCCTGTGAAATTCTTACAATTCTTGCTGGCTGAAACCTGCATGCAGTAGTTGCCAGAGCAGCTAAATATACGTATTTTTTTCTAATCAGGAAACATCACGGCCTACGCTGAGTCCGCCTGGAAACCTGACAAAGGTAAAGTCGCCGGCAGAGACATGCAGTGGGGAGGCGGAGCGATCTATGCATCGGACGCAGAGAAGCGGGATGAAATTCACGGCCGACGATTCGGTGTGAAAAATGTCATACCAATGGTGGATCTCTCCAAGTGGATACAAGAAAACACCGGTATGTTTGAAATGATATGTACACATCACTCGATCTTGTTGAAAAGCTACACCATGACCGACTAAGCTATCGAGACTAGAAAAAGGCTTAGATTGATTGATTGATTGATTGATTGATTGATTGATCAACATGTCAATCATATCCAATGAACAATTTCTAAAAGACTACGGATGGGAAACCTTTCCTGAGTTGTTCTCCAGTAAATATAAGCGCAATTACCGTGGTCATGCACTTTTGATTTTAGTCATTGTCATTTGATCATACAAAATTGCTGTCGTTCCTTCGTTCAACAAGCTAGCTCTCGTATTTCTGAGAAGAAATAAGATTTTTCAGAAAGAATCGAGATTCCCAGGAAGTATTCATTTGTAAGTCCCTTGTGTAAGATTTTTTGTTTTCCTGAATTCCTGCAGACTCCCGGCAGCTATTTGCTGTGTCCTCACTTTTTGATCTCCTGCCATTCTGCACGTCAATTTGGACAAGCAGGCACGCAGTTACCCAAAACAAAACTATGGACACAATAATATTTGTGGATAACTAAACGAAAACGAGTGGGTATACATACAGGCATACAAAGATGACTATTGAGATGGTTTAAAACAGCACCATGCATACAAATGGATCTGTATAGTACTAAATTCTATTACTCTTCTTTTGCCCAGCATTGGAAGACTATGTCATCTTCAAACTGGACGTCGAGGGAGCTGAGTACGAAATCCTGGAAAAGATGATCAAAGAAGGGACTTTCAAGTGGATAGACAAGTACGTGTATCCCTCTCACATTGGAAAGCTCAAGAATATGCTTGTCGATATTCGTCTATCATAGAAACTAGAAACAAATCAGACTTGCAGGTTAGTTCTAGTGTTAAGATTGCGTGCACATGATCATAATTATCATGCGTGCAACATCAACAACATTGCCATTTTCTTACCGTAATGCCATGGCCTGTGTTAATTTGATTACATGGATGACATCCTCTGGGAACCCAAAAATTGATGTGAGCGTGCGATTAAAAACGTTTGGTAAAAATTTGCCTTCATTGTGAAATCTAGGTCATTAAGATTGAAGAAATGACACACAGAATATGGTATGGCCAATAATACTCTTGATTTTGATCTGTTCACATCTTCGTCCTTTCCTTTGGAATTGGTTTGGGCATTCTACGATTTTGGTACTATTTGTCAATATTTCTTTGCAATTTACGACATATATTTGTTCATTTTGCAGCTGTACGATTTACGGTTTGTTGAAAACCGTTTTTTTTTGGAACGGACAAAAATTCATGTCATCCATACAATCAAATCAACATGGCCTGATAATCCACTGGTATATTAAATGATATATGTAGGTATCAAACGCAGAATAACACTAGCAATATATCAGGTGTTAACATGTACCCCAACGTTTCAGGTTTTATGGTGAGTTCCACGGCTGGACCCCTGTACCGGGCTGGTCAGCCCAAAGAAAAGAAGGACTTAGAAACACCATGAGGAGCCATGGCATCAATATGCTGGATTGGGCAGGAGAGTACAAAAGATATCAAGACATAGAAAGCATTCACAAGATTGATGTAAGTATAGCGGTGCATATGTCCATATTTTGGGTTAATTATAAAAAAAGGGCAGGTAGAAAAAAACAGAAACATAATCCATGGATCCGGGGTGAAGAGTACAGTGGTGTGAGAGGTAAAAATGGCAATAAACTATGCATAAACATAATGTGCTGAGAAAAACCCCCCAGAATTCTTACAAAATTTATACGCATTGATTAATACAATATATTAGAACAAAATATTATTTAAAAAAAGCTGTTAAGAGTTACAGATGAGATTCAATCTGTCTAATAGTAGAAGAATAATAAAAATGTACTTACAGTAATAAATAATAAAGAATAAGTAAAAAAAATATACGTTCATAAGTTGATTCTTCGTTTGTAGGTCCCAGCGGACACCCCCGGAGCAGCAGGAGTGGTCTACTCGACCTGTTCCCCGTCTCCAGACGGCCCAGCCCGGCTGGCCCTGACAGTGCAGGTCGGGATGAACAGGAAGGCAGCCCACAAGCTGGTGGAGACGATCCGGGCGCACCCCAGCAACATGCCGGTCACTCTCTTCGTGTACGGGGACTTCGTGCAGGACTTCCCGGACCTCATCACCAAGTGGGCCGACAGATACACCATAGGAACACGAGAGGTGTGTTTACCTTGCCATGTACAGTTTACTCTATAAGACTATCCTGGAGTCCGGTCTCGTTAGCTTAAGTCCGCTCCGAAGATCCACTACCCCGCCAACATGTTGTTTAAAAAAGTCTGGACTCCAGGCTTTTATAAGACAGATAGAGTCACGAGTAACCCAGAATATAAAGTACTAGCAAGGAGATTGAGACCTCCTACGTACTAGTAATGACAGCACTGACTTGACATTTCCAGTTGTAGTGTGTGAGACATTGGCTGGATGCCATTTACGACACAGTTCTTTATGTACTACGTACGTTTTTTTTACCCTCCTTGCCTCTAACAAGGAGGTTTAAATGAGAGCTCAAGTCTATATAACCTCCTTGCACAGGGCAAGAATTCGGTTTGGGGCTACGATTTTTAAGTCTCCAATCAGTTCCTATGATGGCAGCTAGCAATACAGTATCGATAGGCCACTAGGGTTCACTTCGACCGTAATATCAGTCTGGAGATTTCCGATCTATACGATGGCTAAGACCGGTGATGAAAGCTTCTTGCTAAGACCTAACGTAAAAACGGGGTACCCATGCACGCAAACCAGTTCTCATCAAGATAACTACTAGTACCATCGGTAGAGTACCGGTACTATGATACCAAAATACACGTTTCATCACCCCCACAGGCCGGGCCTTTTCCAGCTGACCATTGGGTCCTGCAGAACCCGGACGTGATGCGGATGAGTTTGGTCTCGGCCGTACAGCGGATGAAGGAAGTAGGGCTGCGACCAGCCTACTACTATCCGGACGGCCTGTCACAACGGGTTCAAGATACAGCGAAGAACAGAGGACTGCGGATCATTCAGCCAACAACCAAGTTTCCTCCTAACCTTGGTAAGATGACGCTACCCTAACATTTTTTAATAATACAAAATGCTACCACAAGATAGCACAGTATTTGATGTAAGGTTTCGTAAAATTGGAAATAAGGTACATATAAAACCAAACAAGAAACCAAAAAAAGATGTCAAAGCATGGAGGAGTATATAGGTTTTTGTGAATTTCTTGTTTTATCATTTGTGAATTTTTATGAACGAAAATTATTTCCATGAGTCTCCCACTGGCACCCTGCGAAAACCAACTACCGACTTCCTGCTGTCTCTCCGCCATATTTTGGGACCCCATTTCCTGCGTCTGACCTTTTGTAGTCTGTAGTGCTGTCATTCACATACTAACTTGGCCTCTACATAGCTACCGATCTACAGGAGACTGGGAAGAGTAGAAGTTGGCCAAATAGATAACATGCCAGGGGAGTTAGTAATAGTAGTATGCCTTTATTTAAACTCGAAAGCTTGTTCGGTATAACATATGAACGCTTTTCAACAAGGTCGAGGGTGAGGGCGTTAGTCCACTAAAGGAGTACAGTTTGTCCCTGACCGTTCCAGTTGTCCAATTTCCACTCTTTCCATCCAACTTCGAAGTATGGTAGACACAAGCATACACACACACACACACACACACACACACACACACACACACACACACATACACATATACACACACAAAGCATTCACGCAAAAAATATAAAACATGACTTTAGTTCTTTGAAATCGGTAAACTCTAGACGACTCCTTAACTTTAGTTGAGTTTTATATTTGATTGCATCTTGAATCTAAATCCAGGATTTTGTACTTTTCTTAGGAACACTGTTGAAGGAAGACAACTATTACAGGTACAGAGACGTGGAGAGGACGCCAAAGGCGCTCCGTATCCTGTATGAACGCATCTCGACAGGAGGGATCCTCAGTCTGGACACTGATCATCCCGACAGCTACATGATCTCCGCTTTCCTCATGGACTATCTGTATGAAAACTCCGGCTTTCAACTTGTCAGTTTGAACGACTGTTTAAGGAAGTAATTTGTTTGAAAATGTTCAATCTCAAACTTTCTGTAAAGCATGATATTCATGTAATACTCTAGGCGGACTACAGTTTTGATGTAATAGCGTTTTTAGTTTTCTATAGCTTAGAAGGTTACCCCCTCGGAGATTTCGGTAAAGTTTATGTGTCATTGTTAGTCTCATGTATAGTGTCAGAGCTCGGAGAAGGAAGAACATTTTGTGACAAGATGTAAAAATCAAGTATTGGTCCAAAATGCTACAATTTGTCAGTATTTATGATGATTTATTGTAATGTACAGAGTTGGAATATGTTTCTAATTGTGAACATGGTGATTTAGTGTGGAGATCTAACATTGGGATCGTAAGTGCTACTTGGAGATATTTTTTCATTATGTTCTCATTGGTATTGGTACAGATTTAGTCTAAACATTCTACCTGCCCTTTCAAATTCAGATGGGAAATGTAAGCCCCTCCATAGTGAATGTGAAATTTGTGATTTGACGTGATTGTGTGAGTGTATGAGTGAGTAAGTGTATGAGTGAGTGTCTGAGTGAGTGTGTGTGTGAGAGTGAGTGTGTGTGTGTGTGAGTGAGTGATTGTATGGATGAGTGTGTGTGTGAGTGAGTGTGTGATTGTATGAGTGAGTGAGTGAGTGAATGAGTGAGTGAGCGAGTTAGTGTTTGAATGAGTGAGTGTGTGAGTGGGTGTGTGAATGAGTGAGTGTGTGTGAGTGTGAGTGAGTATGAGTGTGTGAGTGAGTGTGAGTGAGTGTATGTGCGTAATAAAAAGGGAGTAAGAATAAAAACTCCCAGCAGCGTGACGATGAGGTTATTTGCGGTGATGAATGCCAGGATGAAGACGGCGGGTCTGAGCAGGCTGATACTCGTCATCGTGCTTGATTATGTGGAGCCCAATATTTCCTGCCCAATTCTTAACTGATTTAGATTTTGCTGATGATCTTGCCATAGTTGCAGAATTGATTACGAATGCAGAGTCTTTGTTATAGTCACTAGAGGAATTCGCTTCCACAGTTGGACTTTGTAATGAATCAAAAACAGAATGCAGTACCAAGGTCATCCACCAGGAGGCCCATATTTGACCTTGACCTTTGTCTTCCTAAGACTGATCAGCATACCAAATATCATCACAATCCATAAAGGCCTTATGAAGTTATGCTGACTACAAAGTTGCGGAAACACACACACACACACACACACACACACACACACACACACACACACACACACACACACACACACACACACACAGACACACAGACAGACGCCGCCAAAAACAATACCTCCATTTTTCATGGAGGTAATAAAACTGAATCACAAGAGCTCAGATCCTTGTCTGGGGCACTTATTCACAACACGACCCTGCCATGACACATCGATATCAACAACGTTAATACAACAGGGAGTTCTAAACGACGTCCAGCTCTCCTATCCCACCGTGTATGACACTTATAATCTTTGTGACTTTTCAAAGAGAGGAGACTTGTATGAGCTTGGAATCACGCTTTTGAGGTCAATATGTGAACACTTTGATAAAGACATTTCTACAGTAACTGACCGACGCAGAAAATCAGCATTTATTGCAAATCCTCAAGAAATATCAGCTCTGAACGGTACGAAGAGAAATAAGTGTCTCCACGACTCCCATCTAATTTAAAAAAAAGAGTCTTTTCATCTTTCTCACAAGATGTACAAAGAATGGACTCCTTCTGATAAAGTAATCCACGTGATTAGCAGCAAGACAATTATTGTGGGCGTAAAGAAACGGTAAAAAAGCAACTAGCGGTAATCTCTTTGAGATATTACATTTGGGGTGGCAACAAGATGGTGTTATAAGGTGGAAAATACATGATTACGATTTCTAAACATTTTTTTAACACGTAAATACGGGTTTTATCACTCATCTTTTCGCAAAACGTCTTGCAATAACGTTAACCGACAACGTGTTCACGTCTGTTTCGGGACTTTTCGCATCTTTTGTTCCTTGATGTAAAACTTTAAAGGGTACGCTTGTTCCTAAGAAAAGAATGCCGAACATTTTCCTATCTAACATATCGTTTCCTTTTGAAAATTGTATCGCGTTGGACTTCTTAGAGAATTTCATCAATGTGTGCATGTAAAATTTACTAATTGCTAAAAATTTAGGGGAAAATTCAGCATGCATTTGACAATGTCGCTGTATGCCTTCTTCAATATCCCGCATCCAAACTCGCTGAGGTCTCAAAGTATTGTTTTGATGTCATTCTTTTACTGAGCGGCTTCAATCTTCTGTAATCTCAGATTACGGGATCTGGGTTCAGATTACCTTTTGTCTAGGACTCTACGTCAGTCAACACCCGCCTTGCCGGCAGCAGGACGTGTTTTTCGCTGTCCAGAAACCTAAAGTGCCATCATGTCGGAAGAGGAGCAACAGTCTCAGGCTGATGACACTAGTAAGGGTCGGGCAAACTTTTTTGTTCAAGAAGTTTAAGAGAAAAAGAAAGAATTTAAATTATCTTATTTTTTGATGGTGCCACATATCGAATGACTGTCTAGCCTTTAGATATTTTATTCCTTGTATTTCATTATTTTTGTATTTTTTGTTGTTGTAATCATTTCATGCTTCTTACGTACTAGTATTTGACGACTAGGCGAAGATAAACATCCTGTTTTTCTGCATGAAATTAGTCTCAGGTGCCACACCCATGCGGCGGCCACCGTCTTTTTGGCGATCACGTGCGGACGCCGCTGCAAGTATACCCAACCCTATGTACGCCTCTAATGCAGGTAAATCGTCTACAGTTTATCATTTCCGCATCGTATTGTAAGTGTTAATTTTTCGCAGATGACTAATCAAATTTTCTTCACTTGTCTCAGGTACCATACCCATGCAGCAGCCTCAGTCACTGCGATCACGTGCTGACGCCGCTGCCAAAATACCGAACCCAATGTACACCTCCAATCCAGGTAAATTAATTACAGTCTTTATTTCATGTTTGCATCTTCTACCTTGTATTAAAAGCCTCAAATTATCCAAGGATGGCTGCAGTTTAATTTCAGCTTTTTTTTCTATTCTTTAGGCGCCACACGTATGCGGCAGCCCCTGTCATATTGGCGATCACTTGCGAACGCCGCTGCGAAAATGTTCAACCCTATTCACGCCTTTAGTTCAGGTAATTTGTTTATATTCACTTTCCTGTTGGTTTTGTATGTTCAAGGATCAATATTTCTCACAAATGACTTTTTTATTACTTTGTTTTTTTTTCGCTCAGCCGACCCACCTACAGACCAAACCCAGACCGATAACCAGGCACGTGCGAACGGCGATGAAAACTCGGCCGACGCCACGTACGCCACCATACCAGGTAAACGTTTTAAGTTTCTTTCGTTTCTGTATCCTATTTGTTTTATTACTTTGTGATTGCAAGCCTCGAGCTCACTAAAGCTTAGTGATTCTTTTAAGTAGTTACCGTTTTTGGCCTTTGGTACTATTCCCGTACTTTGGTAGGTTTTTTCTTGTTGAGAACGTTCTAAAACGTTTGTTAATATATTTCCACAGTTTTATAATGTACCAAAAGCATTTTTATCATGAAAGTTCATCTGCATTGTTTTACTTCATTATGACAAAAGGGTTAAACGTTCACACCAACACTGAGTAAATTGGGACTTACTCAAATTTTCGGCAGACTCAGTCCGACATTTTTTTTTGTTTCCCGTTTTTGTTTGCCCAGACGACCCACCCATGCATCAACCCCAGACTGATTACCAGGCTCGTGAGAACGACGATGAAAACACACCCGACGCCACCCACGTATCAATTCCAGGTAAAACTTCTAAACATTTTACTCTCTTTTCTTGCATGCTGTTTTTTTCTTCATTCCTTTGTAATTGTAACCTCACTAAAGCCGAGGGTTTCTTTTAAGTAGTTACCGTGATTGGTCTGTGGTACTATTGCTTATACGTACTTGGGCAGGTTTTTCTTGAGAACTTTATAAAATAGTTTGTCAAGAGTACTGCACATTTTCGTAATGTACCAAAAGCATTATTATGCACGATAGAAGCTATTGTAAACATGCAGGTCCAAGGAACTATTTCTTTTACCTTCTAATGCTTAATCACATTTCCAAACAGGAGCCCGGCCGGGCTGTTTAAAAATCATACCAATTATATATGCAAATATTTCCCATTATTAACCTTCTAAATTTTTTTTGTGTTTTGTTATTCGGGTAAATCTTTTTTGGTCTTTTGGTCAGCCGACCCATCTAAAGACCAATCCCAGCTAATTACCAGGCACGTGCGAACGACGGTGAAACACACCCGACGCTACGCACGCCACCATACCAGGTAAATTCATTACATCTTTTTTTTTCGTCCAGACGACCCACCTGTGGACCAACCCCAGACTGATAACCAGGCACGTGTGAACGACGATGCAAACACATCCGACGGCACGCAGGCTACCATACCAGGTAATTTTTTTTCATAAGTTATAAGAAAATTAATCAATTTAATTGCTTTTCATAATGAAAATTTTATACATAGAGTATATATAACGAATGGCAGGTGGAACATCAACAAGCATCAATTATGCAAATGGAGGTCTGATTTGCAAAATGAATACGATGATTCTATTTTCCCTACTGGTAAATTATGGGTATTTCGTACTCGTGACATGTGTTTATTTGTTGAAACTGAGCATCACTATGCGCGAATGTTGACGTAAACAAGCGAATTTTTTTTCCTACCAGACGGCGGGTATCCGGGTGGAGCGAGCGGCCGCCGTGGTGTCTGTAGCTTCCTCCGCGCCCGCCGCATTTGCCTGGCCGCCGGCATCGCCGTGCTATTGGGCCTAATCGCCGTGGGACTCACGTTCAGCAACAAACAGGTAACAGTCTTATCCCACAAAGCTTGTTGCCTATGCTGTTTTTCTGATGCTCATTCTGTTTTAAGAAGGGTACAAGAAACAATTTTCTGCGGTTTTTCGTAGGCCTGCTTCTTACGTTCAGCATTCTGACGTACGTAAATATTCTCGTAGGAAATATATCAATTGTCGACAACTGTGAAACGCGACTTGCGCCAACTGGCTACCACTTTTGACGCCTTAAAACGCGACCAAGACGACATGCGCCAACAGTCTGCCACTGTTGACACCTTGAAGCGCGACCAAGACGACATGTCCACCACTGTTGACGCCTTGAAACGTGACCAAGATGCCCTGAAATGTGACCAAGACGACATGCGCCAACTGTATGTCACTGTTGACGCCTTGAAACGTGACCTGAACAACGAGCGAAACCGAATGGCCACCTTGGAGCAGCGCCTTAACGAGAAGACTTTACGTAATTATAAGTTAATTTTCAGCTCTTCTGTTTGCTCTTTATGTTGGTCTCCTTGAAAACGTCAGTTAATGCGGGTCAACATTACATGTGTGTGTGAGTGGGGTGGGGGAGGAGTCGAATTTAACACTGTGTCATATTAAACGACACGTCCAAACACACCGGACGCCATATGTCAGACTGCTCCAGGTACTTGTTGTATCCATCCAGTAAACACTGCTTAGCTTACGTACCCATCAGAATAAGGCGGCGGAACCATCATTGCGCTTGTCACAATCCATGTCTTAAACAAATCATTTTACATCTCAATATAATTTCAATCATCATGATTTTAATCACTTCGAATCTCATATGAATTTCAAATTTAATACTTATCATTGATTTTTTCCAGGACGTCCATAGGCGACAGGCGGGAGTGTCATCACGACTGTACAGCTGCTATCTGACCATCCACAGTCAAACTAACTCTTAAATTAAAAGACCGGCGATTATAGCATCACTTTAGATCAACATTTCCCCAAATGTTCCAACAAGGTTAATCCACGTAGCAGAATTACTGAATGGGATGAAGCAGTACTGTACAATGGTAGTCACGCTTGTTTCCATACGGAACATGTCTATTGAATTAGACAAGGCAGTCAATGGCAGAATCATATCAAGTTTACTTGAGGAAAATGAGGAAAACATTCAGATGTAAGTTTTCCTGAATAATTGGAGGATAGTTTAAGGAATGGTGATTTTAATGGTGAATGTTGGTCTTAAGTAATAGCGGTTCTGTCACAGAATTTGACGCTGCACCAATATAACATGCATAGCTTTATTACTTATTATTACTTTTTACTTATTTAGTCAAGGCATACAATGTCCTTCTGATGGCAGAATCATATTTATTTATGATTTATTTATTGGTTTATTTGTATCAACGTATCAACAACAACATATCTCGCAGCCTTGACATACAGGGCTGAATGCTGATGTTTGTTTACAATATAAATCATTAATTAATAGTAGGGAAATACAAATTACAATCATGTCGGAATCTACAGATTAATATCAAGTTTACTTGATGAAAATGATGGAAGCATTTAGATTTAACGTACTTAACTTTTCCTAAATATTTGAAAGATAGCAAATTTAGGAATGGTGATTATGTGATAGGAGTACAGTAGAATATTCATATTTTATTGACTTTATTACTTTTATTATTATTGTCACTTATAGATACAGTGTATAGGCAAACATGTCCTTATGGTGGAATAATCCAAACAGCAGCACTCGAATTGAATGAATTTTGGGACTCAACAACTGGAACAAATCTTTAGAAATGGTGGTTCTGTCAGAGAAGTAGACGCTATACCAAACAGTAGTTACTTATTACAATACAATGTACATGCACACAATGTCCTTCTGATGGCAGAATCATATCATATTTACTTAATGGAAAAAACGGCAACATTCACATGTAAGTTTCCCCTAAATATTTGGAGGATAGCAGGTTTAGGAATGGTACTTCCGTCACAGAAGTAAACGCTGTGCAATATAACATGCATAGTTTTATTACTTTTTTTTGTTTTGATGTTCACACCTTTTATTAACACTTCAAACAAATCTTGGTTACTGAAATACACACCAACAGCTAACGTTACAAATACACACCATCTTGGTTACTGAAATACACATCATCAGCTAGTCCATTCAAGTCACCTAAAAATACCTTTATCATTTTTTTTACTTTTCCGTGTCCGCCACGGCACTTTATTCTCTCCACATGTATGTTACAAATAATATATCAGCACATAAGCATAATAAATTAATGAAGTACATGAGTCTTGCGAACATAAAACATTTTTTTTTGTGTGTGTGCTTATCTTATTTCTTTTTCAGAGACAGAGTAGAGAGTCTTATTCTTGTCATTCTGAATAGTAATCATGAGTGAATGTCCTAAACAAATGTAGCACATTGTGTTTTCTAAATAACTCAGGATGATCCTTGTATGCTATCCAAGATACATAAATTGAATATTTTGCTAAGGTGACATAAAATTATCTCCAAATAGTACAGAAGCTATCGTATTTGTGTCTATAATAATATTATTTTCTGAAAGCAAGTGCTTAACTCCCCCCCAGTAGTCTTTGATCCTTTTACATTCAAAAAACATATGAACATAGTTTTCATCTTGGTTACAAATGTCGCATTTGGGACTGTATATGGTTCCTAGGGTATTAACTATTTTCCATTTGTTCAATAAAAACTTGCAAGGAAGTATTTTATGCAGTAATTTAAAGTTGAATTCTTTTAATCTATTTTCTTTTAATCTTCTGGTTTGTGTTTCTTATATTTTCTTCCAGTTAAGATTCGGGAAAAGACTGTCCCAGTAAGATTGGGAGGAAGGTATAGTGATAATTGTAGACAGACAAAGAGAGTATAAAAATTTGGTGTCAAGCTTTTCTAATTTGAGCACCTTTGGCTTTTAATTGGTAGATTTTCTCAATCTCTGTTTTTACGGTAATATATTCCTTTAAAGTTGTTTCATCTAAGTTTTCATCTATTTTATGATCTAGTTCTAGTAGTCTTTTTTCTAAGTAAGTAAGATCTTGTTTCATTAAGGCGGCCTTCCGTTTACAGAAGCCAATGGAGAATTCCTTGATTCGTTTCTTGATAAGTTCCCATAGGAGCTGTTTAGAAATATTAGAGTTTTTGTGTTCCAGAGTAACCTCTAAAATAGAATTTTCAACACCGTCCATGTAATCTTGATCGGAAAGGTATAATGTATTTAGTCGCCAGAGTCCTGGCCCACGCTTTTGTTCGTTTAGTTGCAGTTTTATAAAGATGGCCTTATGATCAGATTTCATGGAAGGCTTTATGGTACACTGTGAAACGTGTTCGACAAGAGAATTTTGAATGAGCCAGAAGTCAATTCTGGAGGCCACTGGTCCTGGATTCTTCCTTCTCCAAGTAAATTGTTTCCTCTTGGGATGGAATTTCCGCCAGATGTCAACCAGGAGTAAGTTTTGCTTTAAATTATTCAAGGAATTCCCACCTGTGGGTGTTTTCAAGGTGTGTTTTGATTGCCTATCTGACTCACAATCATTCAAATCATTGAAATCTCCACCTGCTAACAGGTTAGTGATCTGGTTATCATTTACCCAATCACAGAGATCGCTAAAGAATTTCCCTCTCTCAGTGCGACCATTGGCGGCGTAAACATTGAGAATACAGAGATCATGCAATATAACAATCAGTTTTCTTCCATCATTACCTTTTAAGACATCAGCTACATCAACATCAAGTCCTTTTCTGAGGAGTACTGAGACCCCTCGACTATGAGTGCTACCAAAGTCGTGGAATTGTAAGCCATTCCAGTCTAATTCAAGATCACTAAGAATATCAGTGGTAAAGTATGTCTCTTGAAGGAGGAAGATGTCCGCTTTCTGTTGACTTAGCCAAAGGTAAACGATGTCTCGTTTACGTTTGTTGTGTAAGCCGCGTACATTTAGGGAAAGTAAACTAAGTTCAGAGGTCATGGGAGTGAGTGTGACTTACAGGTAGCATGAGTCCCAAGTAATGTCATGTCTAACAGTTCAGGCCTCCGTCTTCGGGGCTGACTCTGCAGAAGTTGCCAGGAGTGTCGATGTGAGTTCCACTGGCAGCATTACGGCTTGTCTCTACGAGGTCGTCGATGCGTTGTCTCATGATCGCTGCTTGGTCGTCAGTATTTATGCTGCTAGTTGTAGTGGAGGACTGGTTCTACTTTGTGGTACTTCTCGTTGCCACGGTTGGTGCGGTAGTCTTGTTCGTTGTCTGGGACTGGGGTCTTCCCCTGTTCCTAGTACGAGTTGTTGGTGCAACATAGTCTGTGATTATTAGATGTTAAATGGATATTAGATGCATAACATTGTTACACGTGACAAAACTGCTGTCTTGTCAAAATCCAATGTCAAACAAGAATTCTGAGATATCATACCTCCATGAAATATATGAGTTTTTGTAAATGTTTTTTTTGTGTCTCATTGACTATGGAAATAATGTCGTAATTAGCACAATCTAGTTCAATTTATGGTTTTCTAAATTCAAATAAAATTTTTTGTAATGTAAAATTCCTCTCCTTTGTCTTACTTTATTTCAACACGTCCTCATTAATTATGCAAATGAACTCTACATTAACATAATATAGGCATAGTGATGTTAACCTTTATGTAACTTACACATGTCACAAGGTATAAAATTCCCATCATTCACCAATAAGGAGTCACAGAATTTTTCCATTAATTATGCAAATTTGGTTATCATTTGCATAATTGGTATCTTTTGATGTTCCATCTGCCATAGATAAAGTACTATTATATAAAGCACTGTAATTATAGAATTTTCTCATTAATTATGCAAATTAACCCCTCATTTGCATTATTTGCATTTAATTATGTACAACTCTCTCTCAGCTACCTACACAACAAAAATGAATATGTTGTTACTATCTGGATTTATTGGATTTAAACGATTTCGCCCGAAAGTCCCCCTCAGTTCCAGAACAAGCTGCTAGGGGGAAAAAACCTACACCACTTATTCCTGATAGGAAGATCTATCTGTCACCAACCAAAAGTCAAGACCATAGCATGTTCAGGACAAAAGATTAAAAAACCAGAGGTTCTGCTGCAGTACCAAGGCCATCTACCATGAGGCCCATATTTGACCTTTGCCATTCTAAGACCTACCAAGGTACCAAATATCATCACAATCCATAAAGGCGTTCTGAAGTTATGCTCGCTACAAATGTGCGGAAACACAAACACACACACAGACAGACACACAGACATACACACAGAGAGACACGTCAAAAACAATACCTCCATTTTTCATGGAGGTAATTAACTATACGTGGCATGTTTTGAGGGAATTGAAAAATTCATACATCCTTTTCCTTACTAAAACCATGGAGATAAAATAAATCACATGCTAAAACGAAGAAATCTATCGTAACGTGCCTCCCCCCGTGTATACCCTCGTGCCAGGGGCATAACTGCTGCCCCGAACCCCGGAGGTCACCAGGCGATTAGACAAGAATGTCGGATCAAGGGTGCGATAGTCGTTATGATAACAAGATCTAGATTCAATTTCTTAAACTACCGACTTCAAGTGAAGTTTTATTACAAGCAATGGGTAACAAGGATGTACCCGTGGTTCTCGGAGTGCTGATTCTTATCTTAGTTACAGTCCCACGGCAGATTGAGGTATGGACAATTTCACCCGCAACAGATTCTTAAATGTCACTTCCTCAATTATAACCACTCTTGCTTTATCCTTCTGAGTTTTTAAAATGAATCTGAGAGTTTCGTCACCAAAGTGGCACAGAAAATTCTCACATGCATGCGCGATCCACCCTAGATTTGTTAACATTTCTTTAACTTTCCATGGGTTGCTGTATTTCATTCTTTTGTAGATATGCCAATGTCAATTGTTTGCCTGAAAGTAAGGAAAATTTATTTGTTAAGGCTATTATCATGCAGAGACTTCTCCTTAAAACTAATATCATAAAATAGATCACAGTCAACATTTCGTATAGCATTGTCTTATTTTTTACAGGTGAGAGAATGACTTGTACACAATATATATAGGGTCGGCAAGGGTTAGCATAACAATGTTACATGTGACACAACTGCTGACTTGTTGAAACCCAATGTCAAATTTACTATACATGGCATATTTTAAGGGAATTAAAGAAACTGGCTTCAAAAATCGTACATCCTTACCGTTACTAAATCGAGGACTTCTTTCGTAACGTGTCCCCCGTGTACCCTTGTGCCAAGGGCGTAACTACTGCTGTCCAAAACACCTGAGGTCACCAGGCGATTAGACAAGAATGGCGGATCAAAGCTCTGCTCTTTGTTCTGAAAACAAGATCTAGACGCAATTTTAAAACCACCGACTTCAAGTGAAGTTTTATTACAAGCAATGGGTAACAAGACTGTACCCGTGGTTCTCCGAGTGCTGATTCTTATCCTGGTTGCAATCCCACAGCAGATTGAGGTATGGAAAATTTTACCCACAACACATTTTTAAATGTCACTTCCTCAATTATAACCACTCTTGCTTTATCCTTCTAATTTTTCGAAATGAATCAGACATTTAAGTCACCAAAGTGGTACGGAAAATTTGCAACCTGTCTGATGATTATGTGTTTAACAAAAAAGTTTGTATATAAAGGTATTTATCTGCGAAAATTCACGTCGAACTTTCTGGCGTCACGCGGCTAATTAAACCGGCGCGGTCGAGACACGATTCTGTCTGTCAAACTTTTTGTCTGTACCTACGGATCTTGCATACATATGCGAAGGCTGACTGTAAAAGGATAGCTAGTATAAATTGTTACAACCGAGAATAAAAACACAGCGGAAAACAACCTACTGTGTTTTTAACATTAAAAAAACTCATGATTTTTTAAAGCTAACGCACATACACACACAGAAACACTCAAATACATATCACACACTTCATCGCATGCACTTATACGCACCAACACACCTGTAAACACACAAGCGCACACAGACGCACACATACACGCATAACACATGCACACACACACACACACGCACACACACGCACACACACACACACACACACACACACACACACGCATTTACATATACACATACACTTCACACACTTAAACGTTAATTCACGAGATCAACCTAGATTTGTTAACATTACTTTAATTTTCCTGAGGTTGCTGTATTTTAATCTTTTGTGCATATACCAAAGTCAAATGTTTGCCTAAAATTAAGAGAAATCAAGTTGTTAAGGCTATTATTATTCAAAGACGTCCCCTGAAACTAATATTATAAAATAGTTGAATAGATACTATTCAACATTTCATAGCATTATCTGTTTTTAGTGGTGAGAGAATAATATGGAGGATATTAGATGGTACATATGGAGGGTGGGTAGAGGGTCTGCATAACATTGTTACATGTGACAAAACTGCTGTCTTGTCAAAATCGAATGTCAAATTAACTATACGTGGCATGTTTTGTGGGAAATGAAAAATTCCCTTCAGAAATCGTACATCCTTTTCCTTACTAAAACCATGAAGATAAAATAAATCACATGCTAAAACGAAGAAATCTATCGTAACGTGCCTCCCCCCGTGTACCCTCGTGCCAGCGGCATAACTGCTGCCCCGAACCCCGGAGGTCACCAGGCGATTAGACAAGAATGTCGGATCAAGGGTGCGATAGTCGTTATGATAACAAGATCTAGATTCAATTTCTTAAACTACCGACTTCAAGTGAAGTTTTATTACAAGCAATGGGTAACAAGGATGTACCCGTGGTTCTCGGAGTGCTGATTCTTATCTTAGTTACAGTCCCACGGCAGATTGAGGTATGGACAATTTTACCCGCAACAGATTTTTAAATGTCACTTCCTCAATTATAAACACTCTTGCTTAGTTAGGTCAAAAGGTCAGATGTGGTCGTCTGACATGTTTTGTGTGAGCTCCCCAGAACTTGCGTTCTGGTAGCTCTCCAGCGGTGAAAACCGTTCCTTTTCTAGTTGTAGTGATTCCTAAGTGTTTGCTGACTGTCGTTGCAATCCTTGGAATTACCTGTCTTCATTCCTGAGGGAACTTTGTGGCCTTCTTTTCGAGACCTGTGGGAGGACTCGAACCGGGAAAGATGGCGGCTTGTGACGACATTTCAAGGCTCCAAGACACCAGTCTCTGGATCAAAATCGACGCAGTTGGTATGCCAAAGTTGTCTGAATTTGATATAGTCGAAGAACTGTACAATACAGTACGTAACGAGCTGACTGAAGCTATAAAACCTGAAGAAATTCTAGGTGCACAGTACCTTAGCCAAAAGCGTACCTGGGTAATTAACTTTGCGTGCCTTGATGCAAAGGCTAAAGCGATCAGCGTTGGTCGCGTTGTTGTTGGCGCCAGGTCGTATGGAATTTTACATTTCCAAAAAACCGGATTAAGGAAAGCTGAAATCAGGATATCAATTCATGGAATCCCACATAGCGTAACTGATGAGGAAGTCGCTCAGTGGGTGGACTCTAGAGCTGAAAGGGCAACGGAGGTCATGAGACACCAAAAGAAGAATAGGAATTCTGACTCCCCCTTTCAGCATCTGTACTCGGGACACCGGTTCTGCTATGTGTCGAAGATCACCAACCCGTTTCAGCGGTACACCACCTGCAGCATTCCTGACCCTACAGATACAGGATCACTAATTGACATAGAAGTGACAGTGTTCCATGATGATCAACATATTAACTGCAAATCATGCAAGGCGGATGATCATGCATTCCACGAATGCCCCCATCGTGTCACCTGCCATAATTGCGGGAAGAAAGGTCACACAAAAAAGTGGTGCCGTGCTGACAAACAGACGGTACCACATGAAAACGTGAAGGATATCGAAGTCGAACAAATAGTGGAGAAAGGTCTCAAAGCTGCTCGGGATGCGTCCAACCCTCGCCCAACTAGCACTGTCCTCCTGACCGTTAACGACAGTGACAGTGCCGGAGAGGAACAAGACTGGGCCTCCTGTGATCCCGATGATGCGGTAGATAGTGGGGACGCAGACGGAGAAAACACTCAGTGTGAGACAGGAACAGCAGTTAAAACCCCACAACACGTAGAACCCTCTGACAGAAACCACCAGAGGAGACACAAGAAGTCAACACTCACACTGTCGACCGGCACCGAGAACACGGGAGATCGTGGTCAACGGCGCTCACCTGTATCAACACGGGCAACGAGGAAAAGAAAGAACGTCTTTACTCCACCCGACAAGACAAAACCGGACAAACTTCACAATGATGACGGGAGAAACAAAGACAATGGATAGTCCTCCGATTCAAACAATGAATCCTTACAAAAACAAGTAGAAAAGCAAAAAGCTGACTTTGAAAATCTGTCTCTCCATAAAGCACGTGGTGCCCAAATTCGTTCAAAAACTGAGTGGATTGAACAAGGTGAAAGAAACACAGCTTATTTTCTACAACTGGAAAAGATAAGGGGAGCTCGTAACGTGATTACTAGCATCAAAGCTCCAGATGGGTCAATTATGACTGATCAGGATGAAATCATACAGCAGCAAGTTGATTACTACACAGATGTTTACAGTGAAAAGAACACATTTGATGTAGATGCATATGAGAATTTTGTAAGTGATTTAAACTTTCCTACGCTAACGCAGGAGCAGCGTAACTCTTGCGAAGGAATGTTTACACTCTCAGAATGTGCATCTGCACTTCAAACAATGAAGAATTGTTCTCCTGGTTTGGATGGTCTGACAACTGATTTTTATAAATTCTTTTGGATTAAGATCAAACATATGGTCCTAGATTCACTTAATCAAGGTTTTTTAAAAAATCAACTTTCGTCTACTCAACGCAAAGGTGTAATAACATTGCTGTTTAAAGGAAACGTGCATAATGACCTTAGTAGAGATCAGTTGTCAAACTGGAGGCCAATTTCCATAACAAATACTGACTATAAAATTGGTGCAAAAGTGTTAGGAAATAGATTGCAGAAGGTTATCTCGTACATTGTAAGTAATGACCAAGTAGGTTATATCAAAGGCCGTTCCATCTTGAATAATATTCGTGCGATTGATGACATTATCTGTTATGCGAAAGAGTTTAATGTTCCAGGTGCGATCCTTATTTTAGATTATAGCAAGGCATTTGATACGATCTCTAAACATTTTATCCTTAAAATACTAGAAAAATACAATTTTGGTCCAGATTTTATCCAGTGGATTACAGTGTACACCAGAAAAGCTCAAAACTGTATTAATCACTGCGGGCATCTGTCGAAATGGATTGAGTTGGAGAGAGGGGTGCGACAAGGCTGCCCCCTATCGTCTCTTCTTTTTATTTTGGCCACAGAGATCCTTGCGATGAAAATTAGACAATCCAACAAGATCAAGGGTATTTGTTTCCCCGCTGTTGATAGCTGTTTTGTAGAGTCTCGTATTTTCCAATATGCGGACCACACCGAGTTGACATTAGCAGACAAAGTCTCTATTATAACTAGTCTTGGTATTATAAAGAATTTCTCAAAATTTTCAGGTCTGGTGTTAAATACTAGCAAAACTGAGGCCATGTGGTTAGGCCCTTGGATGCATAGTACAGTACAGATTGGTGGTTTGAAGTGGTCTACATCTGTAAAATGTCTTGGTGTAATTTGCTCATGTTCAATGTCTGCTTCTGACGTAGAAGATAACTGGAACAAGAAACTTTGTAAAATGAAGAAAACCCTATCTGCTTGGACGAGACGTCACCTGAGTATTCTAGGAAAAATATTAGTACTTAAGAGTTTGATTGCGTCTCAGTTATCTGATATGTTTGGAGCTTTAGTGCCTCCGGATTCTTTCCTAAATGACGTTAACTCTATGTTTTATAAGTTTTTATGGAAGAAAGATAAAGTAAAGCGAAATGTACTGATTCAAGACTATTCACTAGGAGGCTTAAAGATGATAGATATAAGAATTACTAATAAGACTTGTCTGTTGAAGTGAATAAAAAAATTATTGTCAGATAATGATCTTCATACTCCTGTTTGGAAAAAGATCCAACTTTGTTACCTTAATAAATTTGGACCGCATCTTAGTATACTTATGTGCAACTGCAATTAGAAACAGATACAGTCACATTTGCAATCGTTACCTATGCTTTATCAGAAAATGTTGAAAACCTGGTATGAGGTGAAACCTACTAAAACAGTAGATGATATAACAGTAGTGCATTGGCAATTCCTATGGAATAATAGATGTATTATGTTTAACCCTCAACAGTACACCTTCCCGGACTGATTAATCTGTACACCTGGGGTCCGCGCGGACCCCAGAACAGTTTTTTGCTAATTTTTAGAAATTATCAACATGCTACCAGCTCAATTGTTTTGCAAACTGATGTGGGAACCTCTGTGTCCACATTACATACAAAAATCATACATTTTGAACTTTTTCTATTTTTTGGCGAAGAAAAGAAGACAAGAAGAAATACCCGATTTTTAAACCCATTTCAGACTGAAGGGGCTTTTGAGGCCCAACTTTGATCTCAGATAGCGGCTAAACGGCTTGCGCTAGAAGTATCAAATTTGGAGACCTTTCCTAAAATGTCTCTGGAAAAAAGTTCATATTAGTTTAATACTAGTAAGTTGATGTTTTTTTGTGTTGCCATGGCAACGGGTTTCTAGCAGGCAGTTTTTTTTTAAATAGAAGTAATTTTGGTTTAAACATAAAAATTTTCTGAGTTTTATATTAAATTACACATCATTTAATATGCATAGAATATGCTAATTTAATGACGTCATTGGTCAAAATCCAATATGGCGGACTCTATTATTAGCTCTGACCTCATATGACGTCATAATTACACCAAAGTTATCAAAATTTAATTCTATTACTACACCATTCTCTGAAAACTTGGTAGACATACGATGAGTGCATAAAAACATATAAAAACGGAAATAAGGTAATGTATAAGAACGCCAGTGTATGCATTATGATCGAAAGCCGGCTGGGGTCCGCGCGGACCCCAAAAGAAAATCAGATATAATTTTTTTTATAAATGGTAGAAACGGAGTTTTCTGCACTGTATTGAGAGACAACTTTGTGGGTGACAATTACCTAAAATTTCAGAAAAAAATCTTTAGAAACAAAAAAATACATTACAGAATATATAGTGCTGGGGTCCGCGCGGACCCCAGGTGTACTGTTTAGGGTTAAGGGTAGAATGCTGTATTTTCATAATTACCCTCCATGAAAATGGGGGTATTGTTTTTACTCCGTTTCATGTTTGGTCTGATATCTGAAGATCGGTGAGAAGGAACTGTACGATATTTGGCAGATTGATGGATGGGGCCTTGGAGATTGTGTAGGTTGACTTTGAGCCCCTGGTGATTGACCTTGGTACTGCAGTTTAATTTTTTTATTCTGTTGTTTGCGCGTTATGGACTGTTTGTGCGATATTAAGGTAGCATGTAGTTGTTATTACCATGGTTTAGTGGTTTAAATTTGGGCTTCCTAGCTGTTTGCGTTTGATATTTACAATATGTTTAAAGTTGGTCTTTTTGTGTTGAATGTTTGGAAAATCTGGTGGGTCGTTTGGTATAATATTTGGTATGTGGGTAGTTGTTGAGTCTCTTTGCGTTTTAGAGTGCATTAGCAGGTTGTCGTATATATGTATTGCTTAATTTAAAAGGATTTCTACATTATCACCCCTATTTTATAGTAGTGTGGTCTGTGTTTACCCCAGTTGGTACATGGCAGTGTATCTATTTTTACCTCCTGTTTGACAGGCTATATATTTCTTTGGTCTGGTTTTTGGGTCATTGACCTGCTGGCCTTGCTAATGGGGTGGTTTGTGTTGTGATTGAGAGGTCAATGACCTCACCTCTGCAGGATTGATTAAGATTATCTTTGGTTCGTGGTATTTTTTTAGTTTCTGTGTTTTAGTGTCCATAATAGTTGGTGGTTGTAGATATGTAGTGTAGCTTATTCTGCAAGGTATGCTGTGCATTTCTTATTGATTATTTGCTGCCATAGATAAGGACTTGAGACCTGTGGGGTTAGGTTTGGACAGGGAGCTTGGGTGTTGTGCATTCGTAATTTGACTCCTTGCACTCCTACCACCAGGAAAACAAATGTCTCTCAGGCTATTAGGAAATACCACTATTCATGGTGATAGTCTGCATGTCACTTCTGGTAGTCTGTGAAGCCGACAGGAGGCCACTGTAAAACTCGCTTGAAAGTTTATCTGGGTTGGTACTTACATTATAAAAATTAAAATTGTACCAACACAAAGCAACTCCCTCATTATTCATGGCCATATAACGTCCAATTAAATTCAAACCCAGCTGTCATGTTTTAACAATGAACACATATAACGCGATAACATAAAAAAGAACCCTAACAACACCAACCTTGTTCATGGAGGGAAGATGTCTATTGCTTGTTGGATCAGCAAAAACATCTTGCATATTAAGGATTGACTGTCAAGGTAATTTTATTTCTTTCAATGATTTGAAATGTATTGTAGGTAGCCATCCGCACTTGATGTTTCGGTACAATGCATTATTTAATGCGTTACCACCTTCTTGGAGGAGTATCCCCCATTCACCTACTGAGATACCAAAAACTCATTTGTTTGGAAAAGAAATCTACTCACATAGCAGCACTGTTTTTAGAAATATTTTGACCTTACAGAAAGTTGCCAAACCCACCGGGCAAGACTTTTGGGAGAATCGGCTAACACTTTTTGAATTTCAAACAATTACCTGGGAAACTATTTACAAGTCCTTATTTTTCATAACTAAAGAACCCAGAATCCAGACTATGCAATGGAAGATATTACATAACATATATCCTACTAGAGTAAAGTTATATAAATTAGGTCTTTCAGACAATGATAAATGTCAGTCATGCCATGCTGTTGATTATGTTGAACACTTCCTGTTTGAATGTAAGCTTGTTAAACCGCTGTGGTTAGAAGTGGAAAAACGATATTGTACTAAATATGGAGGCAAGTTAATGTTAGCCATTCAGGATGTTATAGTAGGTTATGAGCTCAACAACATGAAAAAATTTTGTTACGTCAACCGATTAATTCTTCTAGGGAAATATACTATCTGTAAATATAAGTTCGGAAAATAATGGGAAGCATTGTTGCTCTATTTGACTATGAATGCACTTTAAGAGGCTTGCTGTAACTTATTCTATAAGCTAATAAAGTGCCGTGACACGGACACGGAAATTAAAAAAAAAACACTCTTGCTTTATCCTTCTGAGTTTTTGAAATGAATCTGACAGTTTCGTCACCAAAGTGGTACAGAAAATTTTCAACCTGTCTGCTGGTTACGTGTTTGAAGAAAAGGTTGTATATGGACGTGTTTATCTGCGAAAAATACACGTCGAACTTTCTTGCTTCACATGGCTAGTTAAACGGGCGCGGTCGACACAAGTTTCTGTCCGTCTATATTTTCTGTCTGCACCTACGGATCTAGTATAGATCTGCGAAGGCCGACTGGAAAAAACAGCTACTATAATCTAAATTGTTGTAAACAAGAATACAAGTACGGCGGAAACAACCTACCTAGCTCTTTGTATTAAATCCTTAAATTTATGAATTTTGTAAGCTAGCGCACATATACACACGCGCAAACACACACACACACAGAAACGCGCACATGGACCCACGCACATACACACGTACACACACGTAACACTTGTGTTCACAAACACACACATACAACACACGCAAATCCCCCCCCCCACACACACACACATACCCATACAGAAACTACACATACACATACACTCCACATACTTCAACATTAATTTACGCGATCCACCCTAGATTTGTTAACATTATTTTAACTTTCCTGAGCTTGCTGTATTTCATTTTTTAAAAATGCTGAGATCAATTGTTTGCCTTAAACTAGGGGAAATAAAGTTGTTAAGACTATTATCATACAGGAACTTCTCCTGAAACTAATATAATAAAATAATCAAAAAGATCACAAACAACATATCGTATAGCATTGTCTTTATTTAAGAGGTGAAAGAATAACTTGTACATAATACATGGAGGGTCGGCAGGGGTTAGCACAACATTGTTACATGTGACACAACTGCTGCCTTGCTGAAACCCAATGTCAAATTTACATGGCATATTTTGAGGGACTTAAAAAAACTGTCTTCAAAAATCGCACATTTCCCCTTACTAGTATACTAAAACGAGGACTTCTTTCGTAACGTGTCTCCCCGTCATTTGTATGCTTCCATGTAAACCCGCGTTGTTACGCATTTTGTTCACGGAGTATGACTTAAACGGCTTTACGCGCAACTGAAAACAACATAATTGATCTTTAGAGTAATCCATGTTTACGTATTATCACTTTCTTACTAAATTTGTCCGAGGCTATTTTGCATAAATTTGGATGTTTTCCTACTGGGGCGATTTTTCAAACCAAAAATGGCCAAAAATAGCTGTTTCTTGTGATTTTGACTAAAACAAAATACCCGTTTTAAACAAAATAGCCTCGGACAGAAATGACCTATATGGCTTTCATCTTGTAAAATATAAAGATGGAAGGTGGTACGAGCCCCGTACGTACCGGTACGTACCGTATGTAAGCAGCACGTGTAAATACAGCCTGCCGATACAGTTAAGTGGCAATCTGTGGCCATTTGTGGGGTGGTGTGGCGTAGCGGCAGAATGCTCGACTCGGAATCAATAGGTCCCGGGTTCGAGTCCTGACATGCCACCGATCTTGTGCCCTTGGGAAAGGCACTTTACACGACTTTAATCACTTCGCTCAGGTGGAAATGTGTATTGTATTGTCCCCTGTGTTAGTTGCGGCATTTAGATGTTGGAATATAAAAAAGCAATCGCATAGAGATCGTACGTTGTAAGCAAGTACAACTCACTACTTGCGCATCGAACGATGCACGCAACCGCTCACGGCCAGACGTGGCGTGCAGACCACATACCTACACCTTGCGCAATCGCATGAGTGACGTGCGTTGACGTACTGCTCATGCCAATCCTTCCCCACGTTTTCAGAAAAACGTAGCAGAAGTGACCTCCCAAAGAACGTACGGTCAACTAGAGAGGCCGACATTTGCTTGGGAGCAAATACAGCATATTTCAGTCCATCTCCCTCCCACGCAAAATTGGACTATTCCAAACTTACCCCAGTGTAAAACTGGCAAAGATTCTCAAATAAATGAATTATATAGTAGCTATGTAATTGAGAACAAAGATGCAAGAACAAGCACATTGAATCTTGAAAGCTTTGCTAATCTTATTACAGGTATGCAAATACTAACAATGATGTGATTTGATACATTTTGAAGGTCTTAGGCACATAAATTGAATGTGTGGGTCATTACGCACGACTTACGTGCAATGTGACCTCAGGTAACCCACAATGGAACACGTGTTCCATGGCCTACGGCAGATAGAACGGGCCATTCTTCAGATGGAACTTGGAACGGGTAAAGCACTTTTGGCCCTTTTTTTGCTGAAAATAGCCATTAAAGTCCCCCAAATGAGTCATTTGGAAGTGGTGTATGCCAAATATGTGACTGCTATTCTGTAGACACATGTTTAAGGTACCCTTATACTGAATGTCAGATCATTTGGTTGTAAAACCAGGGCTCAGGATCCAAAAATCCATTTTTTGGCAAAACATGCCCCCAAAAAAACCTTCATAAAAATTTTTCAAAGGCATGTATAAAAAAAAATGAAAAAAAAAAAACGCCTGGGGCTATTGGCCCACTCTACCTCCATGCCAAATTTGAAGTCATTTGGCTGACAAATGACAGAGTTGAATCCCTTTGACTGTTTGGCAGGAGGAGGAGGAGAAGAAGAAGAAGGAGAAGAAACATGAGAGAACACAATATATTTCATCCATAATGGACTGAAATATAAAAACATGTTCGGCGGGTTGTATTGAACCGAGGCTAAATACGTACAGACTAAAAGAACGCACGTCGGGTTGTGACCCTCGCTTCACCGGTACCGCCAGACACCAATCTGTAAAGTGCCGAAGGCTATAAATGTCTAATTGACTGTTCTCCAATATGTCGTCACCCAAACTGGTAAAACAAGTGCAATTGACCAATGAACTGGCAAATAAAACTCGGTGGCAAGAAACACGCAAATACTCAATGACACATATGTGATCATTATTATAATTAAACTGGTAAATATAAAAAAATCTAAATAGGGCCTAAAGCGTTCTCTGGAGAATGTTAAACGGCTCAGGCTATAACTACTAAACTTGGTAACTTTTCATATCTGTCAATAATTCCATATGAGTGAGCTAAGCTCACCTCTCGAATAAACGTACCGGTACGTTTTTTTTCGCCTCATAATCCACCTGGTACATTCTTATTTTAGGCAGTTAGACGAAAAGTTCCGGGAAAATTTGCGGTCCTGAACGTAAAGTGACAAAAAAGACACCAGTTCTCCCAGCCGACAGCACAATTGAAAATGTCCCGGTGCCTTCTATTTCGGACAGTACATTTACTAAGTTTTTAAAATCAGGGCAGGTCTAACAACATATTACCTCCCTTTTACCGTATGATGTAAATTATATATAGGAACACGTATTGTGTCGGAAATATGAACTATAACGGGCGTTATGCAAAGAAAAATTGGCGAAATTTTTCTTGGGACTATGTTAAAATAATAGCACATAACAATGTATTCTAGCAATTACAACCTGTTAAACCCCCCAAAAGTCGAAAATCCTACCACAAACATGAAAATTTAGCGCTGGAAAAAGTCCAATTCTCAATGCATTGAAATACGTAAACATGTTGTTCTCACGATCGGCAGAGCTCACTTCTAGTAGGGGGGAGAACAATTCTTTAAAATTATAGATAAAACTCTTCCTCAAAAATAGACAAATACAAGTTGCATCTGACAAAGCTAATCATCATGTAAAAGACCACAAACAGAAGTATAATATGCAGTCTAACGTATCAACTATCACAAAGAAATATTTTGAAGAGAGTGCCCCCCCTGCAAAAGGAATGCCTCATTTTTCTAAGAACTGAGTTCCACACTTAAAGCCCCGCCCCTATTCATTTGCATATCTCAATGGGAACACTTCAAAGGCTAGCAAGGTAACATAAAACCCTTGAGGACTGAGGTCAAGTTGTGAAATGCAATGTGCTACGATGTTGCCGCATGAACTGTATCTAGTACTAAATGGACTGATGCACTAGTATTCTAATCTATGCTGTTTTAGTACCCTTATACTTATTTTTATATACTTATATTAGGTTTAAATGTGTGTCTTGTTTGTGTGCTTGTGATTGTTTTGTGTGTGGGCCACAACACCAGCCTCCGCTGCCTGTGGTCCACGAGTATTGTACTTGTTTGCAATTCTAATAAATCAAATCAAATCAAATCATTTGTTTGCACTATGATTATGATGTACCATAGCGATACCGTACCAAAACGAGCCAAGCCAAGGTTATGATGTAGCATTGATCATTTACTTTTGTTAACAGGGAAATATGCGATCTATGAATGGAAATTTGGGAAAGATAAAAAAAGAAATAATTATGGAATAATAATTCAATCTTTATTTGCATGTTCATGCCCATGGGGCTAAATTCATACATCAGAATGTTATGTAACATGTACATCATACTAAGTAATATGATACATAGAATAGAAGGATAACATTTAATACTTGTAGATGATTATAAATTCTTTTGCCAATGGCTTTTACAAAATGGTATTACAATTTGTATAGAGCATATGTTAAGCATATATTCAACTTCATTAGCTCTAAATGAAATCTTACTGATAGTTATCAAGCAAAAAAAAATCAACTCTTATTTCAAAACTTGATATTATTGTCCCTGCTGATGTATGACAGTATGCAATGTACTGATCAACAACAAATTGTATGGATGCAGAGCTAGAATATTGATGTATGACAGTCAAATATATATTACACTGCGAGTGATACATGTTCTCCTCAAAAACCTGTAGGAATACGGGCTGTTAATTTGGTAACTTTCCAGGGGGTAAATTTATTTTGGGGGTATATTCTTTAGGTTTTGAAGATTTGTTGGGGGAATCATATTCAAGGATGTATGTTTATTGAGGACCTGTCAATAATTGCGTAAGTGACAAGGACATATAGACGCATATATATATATATATATATATACACCATGAGAACACATTTTTGGAGCATAGTCGTTGCTTACATGTCAATTTTAAAATTTCCCGGGGGGTACTTTTATTCCAGGGGGTACTTTTATTCGAGAGGTGAGAGTAGGTAAATGATATTTCGTTATAACAGGTTTCTGGCAGGCATTTTTGGAGAAATCCAGTAATTTCAGAAATTAACTTTGCAGGCGTTATTGTATGGTTTTAAGTTACGAATTGTTTTTATCATTATTAACATATAGGTTTAGGCAATTTTGGACAAAATCTAAAAAAAATCTATGCTAATTGAGGACGTCATTTGTCCAAATTTGTGGGTGTGGGTCAGTTGGGTGAGGGTGTGGGTGCCCGTGTGCGTCTGTCTGTGTACATGTGTGTGTGTGTGCTTCCTCAACTTTGTGGTCAGCATAACTTAACCCTATCTAGACCGGGGGGGGGGGGGCTAAAAGTGCCCGCGCCAACTTTGATGTCACATAGCGTCTGAATGGCTATGGCTAGAACGACTAAACTTGGTGACTTTTCCTAAAATATTGTTGGCAACAATGTTCTATAACTGGAATAAGATAGTAATTTTTTGTGTTGCCATGGCAACGGGTTTCCGACAGGCATTATTTGCTAAATTTAGTAATTTTTGTTTCAGCAATAGAATTTTATGGGTTTTATGTCAAGTTACTCATGGTTTCTAATATCAATAACATCCCATATGAATTTATGTAAATTTTATCATTAAATATGCATAATTTATGCTAATTTGATGACGTCATTGGCCAAAATCCAAGATGGCGGACCATATCATTACAACAGGTATATACAAGTTAATTTCCTTAAAATTTCATCAATACTTCCATTTCTTTTTCCAAAAAAGGTTTAAATGAAGGTCTTTAGTATATTAACAATGTATTTTAGGCTTTATCACGAAAAAAAAATATTTTTGAAAATTCAAGATTAATGATCCAAGATGGCGGATATCTTAAATATATATGACGTCATTTTCTGACGTCACCGGTGTTGCTATGGGCAACATAAGACTTATAATATTCTGTCATAATCACTCTTGGTAAAGTTATGTTGTATACCATTTAGTTTTCGGGGAATAGCCTATCTAGACGGTTTTGGCCAATAAAATCACATTAATGACGTCATAATGACGTCATATTACGTCATAATGAAAAAAAATTGTAGATATGATAAATTTTAACTAGTACACCATCCTCTAAAAATTTGGTAGTAATACGACATACCGTTAAGCGACGGTCACAACTCGCCGTGCGTGCTTTTTGTCCGTACGTTTTTGTCGTGGCTACGTCTGCTACGTTTTTTCTGCAAACGTAGGGTGGCCGGCCGAGGGAGTACGTCACTCGCAAGGTGTACGTACGTGGTCTGCACGACACGCCTGGCCGTCAGCGGTTGCGTGCATCGTACGTTGCGCAAGTGGTAAGTGAGTTGTACGTGCTTACAACGCACGATCTCTGTGCGATTGCTACGTTGCCGCGTACAGGCCGTACCTACACGTGCGGCGTACGCACGGTTTCCTTACTCACTCGCACGTTGTAAGTGCGTGCACCTCCTGTTAACTTCATCATTACTAGCCGCCCTGGTGTCTTCCGCGGCCCGTTTCTTTGGGTCTTGTCTGGTAGTCTTCTTCTGAGCCTTCCTGGGCATCTTGGAGACGAGTTGGCAGCCGCCCGTCAAGTTGTCTTTATATACTGTAGAGATCAGGTGCGTTGCACGTACGTTGCACGTGCGTTGCACGTGCGGAGCACCTGGTATGGTGCACGTGTGTTCTGCGTGGTCATTGAGCAGGTCAACTGGGAAGTGAGGAGTAAGCACGGATGACGCAAGCACCGTGCGTGGCACGCACGTGCTTCGTGCGCTGTCCGTACAGCAATTGCACGTGAGAATAGTGAAGTTAGACTCACGGAGTCCGTACGTTGCACGCTCATAGGCTGTACGGGGCACGCGCGTCGCACGTACTCGCACGCACGGGTGGTAAATCCGCAGACCGCACGTAGAAAAAGTATTACATGCACTTAAAGTTCTACGGCGTGTCTGCGTGCTCCCAAATCCGTAGGATTCCGTACGGAGGTGGTACTCCCCACGCACGGATGCCGTACGATTGCCCACGTTTTTGCACGTAGACAGCACGCAGAAGCACGTACGGCGAGTTGTGACCGTCGCTTTAGCGAGTTCTGGGGGAGCGCCCCCCCCCCCCGGTCAAATCTTGCTCAAAAAAGCCCGGTCTAGATAGGGTTAAGAAAGCTTTTTTGGGGTTGTGATGTTTGGTCTGTTGGTAGGTCTTATGAAGACAAAGGTCATCGTCAAATATGGGCCTCCTGGTGGATGACCTTGGTACTGCAGCAGAACTTCGCCAGTTTTTGGATCTTTTGTCTTTGGTCTTGATTTTTTGACAGATAGCTTAAAGTTTTGCTGTCAGGAATAAGTGGTGTGGGTTTTGTCTCCATAGCAGCCTGTTCTGGAACTGCAGGGAAGTTTCTGTCGAAATCTTTTAAAGCAGATATATATAAGTCTAGAAAGGAACAATGTATTTTCATCATTTTTGTATATATGTAGCTAAGTCAAAGATGTATGTAATTTAATTGCATTTTTTGTAAATGGAGGCTTATTTTGTATGATTTTAGAGGGAATTCTATAATTGGTGGAATATCATGCAAATGATGACCTAATCTGCATAATTAGTATAAAACTTTTGCGAGTCCTTATTGGTGAATGATGGGAATTTTATACCTTGTCACATGTGTAAGTTACGTAAAGGTTAACATCAAGATGAGTATATTATTTTAATATGGGGACCATTTGCATAATCAATGAGGGAATGTTGAAATAAAATATTGCCAAATGATAGGAATTTCACACGCTCGACTAATCAATCCACAGCATGCAGCTTGATCAATTTTAACATGATGTTGGTTTAATTAACTCATTTTCATTATAATCATGTTTTTTTTCATACAACCATTAGGCCACAAGTCACCCGGAGGAGGTGGTGAGTTGCAGTAGATCAATATCGATTCGCCTTTTTTTAATAAAAAAAACTATTATTAGTCTTGTTTTTTAACTCTAATTTTAACCATATCGCATTGATTTTAAAACTACTGGAACTTGAGTAATAAACAGAAATAAGAAACAGTAGATTTCAACTTTAACTGATATATTTGGTCTCAAGTAACGTTCTGTTTATCATTGCCTCTCCTCATTGCTAGACCACGGCCGCGGATAATACCATACAGGGCACCTACGTGAGTTGAAGCACAAAATAATCATATTGAATATTTAAGGGTATTTAGGCCTATTATCTGATATTCCGGTTAAAGCACGTAAATAACAAAAAGACAAGACAGTTTAAAGGATAGATAGGGAAGTTATAAGGATACAGCCGCTGGGAGGAGAAATGGAAACAGAGTCAATATAGAGTCATATGGGTAGTATAATCATTCCAATGAGGAAACAGACTATATGATAATACAATAATACGGGTTTTATTTGAAACATAAAATAGTAGTAACTGTCAGGAACAGAAATACTGTACAAGTGTACATAATACCGGCTCTTATTGTAGCTATATCTTCCCGCTAACTTTAGATCACAAAGCACACGCATAAATATATGCAATATCATTATACACTTTCAAGCATGGGTCCAAAAATAATCTATGCAATAATGTTGATATAAAACAGATTTTCCTGTTCAGTCTTAAGGACACAATACAACTATGCTTATCACATTTCTCTTGAAATATATTCATTTTTCATTTCTTTTCCATGTACAGCCCGTGATATTCGAACCAGCACCAGTATTGGTGAGTGAAAACATGCAGAAACGATATGAATGTTTTGGAGTAAAGTTAATGATTTTTTTACCACAACAATATGATTTTTCATAAATTAAATGTAATGTCTATTTGTATCTCAGGAAATGAGCAACTTGCTCTATCCGTATGGAGAATCTACGGGGGATACATTCAACGAAAGAAATGATGATGAAGGGTCTGCCAGGATACCCATTTCAGTATCGCTGCCATTTTTTGATCACTTGCACGATTCTCTTATGGTAACTAAACGCATCTCATATGCATTTCTGTTTACTAATAAGACGTTTACTTCCGATATAGTAATATTTAACTGCTGTTTTTTTTGTCAGTAAGTATTTAAAGGAAACTTGGTGTACACTGCTTGTATTTGTAAAACGTTATCACTTTGCAGATACAATTAGGCATTAATTAGTACAGACATGATTCCAACACAAGCAATTGGAGAGCAATTAGACACTGTCGCCTTCATCAGGATAAGTAATGACCACATTCCTGACATCAAGTATCCGTGAAGTGTTGATCGAGTGAATAAGGCCACGTGTCCAACTTTCGCAGGTTACTTTCCAAAGTGATTGGTCATTAATGATCCTGATGAAGTGAAAACGACAGTGGTCATTGACAATTTAATACCCTTTTGTTGGAATAAAGTTTAGTATAGAACTTGATTGCTGCCAACATAAATGAACATTTGTATGTTCTAGTCTTATTGCGCATGGCAAGTGGAGAAATTGTTAGCTTGAAGTTTATACATCTATTTGTCTACATCATTAAATAACAACACAATCATTGTGCATTTATAGGTAAACACCAATGGGGTGATATCATTTCTAGTGCAAATATGGCAGTACACCTCTGAACCATTCCCGCTAGGAGACAGCAGGCGGTTGATAGCTCCCTACTGGGCTGATGTTGACACAAGAAAAGGTGGCTATGTGATGTACCGCGAGACTACTGAAAGCGATATTCTGCAGCGCGCCACTCTTGATATTACCGCTGCCTTCCCACACCTACCTTATTTCCGTGCTACATGGGTCTTCATCGCGACATGGCACAATGTAGCTTACTATGGAAGCAGAAGCAGCAAGGTATGACCAAGCAAATACTAAGTAGTAGATGCATTTGTTGCCTTCGCCATGTTTTAGGTAAACTTTGGCCATGGTGGCAAAGAAAACTTTAGTAAACTGAATGTATAACATTGCATAGTTCATTGCCTTCGACAGAAGAGAATGTTTTTGGTTCGGGCTTGGTGTGCGCCCGTACGTAGGTCAAACTCGAAATCTGTGAATGTATCTTAGTGATATTTGGTAGGTGGGTAGTGGTCTACAAAGAGATGTGTATTTTTTATTTGTGTGTGGACAACAAAACTCACAGAAACGCGGGTGGTCGTTACTAAAATCTAGTGGATGGGCCTCCTAGCGGATACCTACGTTTCTGCAGCTGAGCTTCAAAGCTTGAAGTCAAAATTTCTGGAAGTGTCAGATTAATGATTTTTGACTAGTAGAAAGCTCTAGTGGCCGGCAGTGGCTGGACATTTGTTTAAAAAGAGGGATAAATAGAAAACCGCGAGCAGATATTTTTAAGTAAATGGGGACCTGATTTGCATAATTAAGGGAAAATGCTATATTTGTACAGTGGTTACTGCCAGGAATTTCATACTTGCAGCATTTGAAAGATAAGTAAGGGTTGACATAACTTATTCACATCAAGACCTCATTTGCATAATTTATGCAAGGAGGAAATTGCATAATAGATTTCTTTGCTAACATAAAACTCTGTGACCCTCACTCTGACATTGGATGGAGAATAAATGCAACTGATAAAAACAACAAATTTGGCAAAGGCATGTGTTCGTGGGAATGTCATTGGATGTTATTTAGGATTAAATGAAATGAAATGACATAACTTGTTAATGGGAATTTTAGCTGTATGATCAACTAGAAACATATAGATGTCATGTTGTACATGTAAATATCATTTGGCGAAGTTATGTGATTGAAGAACTCTAGTTTTAAAAAAATTTATATTCTGGTATACGCTACTTATTAACAAATGGCTATTTTGTTATTTCCAATATCATAATTGAAAGGAGAGGATATTCTTGTATGCTAAAGATGAGATGTCTATACAAAGATTATATAGCTATACATGATTTCCATCATGAATTTTATTAAATAGCTTTAATGTTTTCCACTTGCAGAGAAATACCTTTCAGGCAGTTCTTGTTTCCAACGGAAGGCACAGCTTTGCCATCTTTAACTATGGTGACATAACATGGACGACTGGTACAGCTAGTGATGGGGACGCAGAGACAGGCTTAGGAGGAACACCAGCGAAGGTAAAGAGATTAAGAACATGCGTACAAAGCGTTATGATTTGATTGTGAAGGGTAAAGAGGTCTAATTCACTTTATCTTTTTCATTCCATCTTTATTTTCATCAAAGAAACAATAATACATAGCTAAGGAAAGGACGAAAACAGCATGGCGGCCTACTCAAGTTGTGCACAAGTTATACTCTTTGTATTCATTGTATGTATTGACGCTCATTGTCCCTGTATTGTTTTCTTTTTTACAACAAGGTTGGATTCAATGCGGGTGATGGTATCAGGTTCTTCTGCACCAATTCATCGCAAACCGATGATATAGTCAACGTTGAAACAACATCAAATGTCAACATGCCAGGCCGCTGGGTGTTCCGTATCGACAGCACTGTCATCCAAAATGGCGGATGCAATACTGATGGTTAGTACTTGAAATCTTATAGCTTTATAGCTAAAAAACAGGATGGATTTTAAACAGCTACTAAGGCAAAGACTTGACTATTAGCCTCTATTGTGTTAAGAAACAAACCCCATCCGTAAGCATTTAATGCTTTATAACCAGCAAATACAAATTGCACACCAAAATTTATCAGTAAGCCGAATTACTAAAATAAGATTTTTGGCTGGTACGGTTGACGTTTGAATTATGGCAAATATATTTCATCTTATTTTGAAATAGAATCTGCAAGTGAATATGCCGTGGTACAGTGTACGTTTATCTATACATTTTGTATTACTCTTGTTTGTCTTGAAAATAAAACTTCTTTTGTATCACTAACTCAGGACCAAACACCATATCCCCATTCTTTGGTACTATGCTGGGTGGAGCACGAGTGTCCATATCCGGGCCCTGCTTTCCAGGCGACAACATTTGGTGCAAGTTTGGGGATAACGATCCGGTTCGTATGCGTCTTATACGGTGCCGTAAAACGACATTCTTTCTGTGTGTGTGTGAGTGTGTGTGTGTGTGTGTGTGTGTTTGTGTGTGTGTTAATGTGTGTGTAGGTGTGTTTTGTGTGTCTGTGTTTGTGTGTTTGTGTATGTGTTTCTGTGTGTGTTTGTGTGTGTGTGTGTGCGTGTGCGTGTGTTTGTGTGTGTGTGTTTGTGTGTGTGTTAATGTGTGTGTAGGTGTGTTTTGTGTGTCTGTGTTTGTGTGTTTGTGTATGTGTTTCTGTGTGTGTTTGTGTGTGTGTGTGTGCGTGTGCGTGTGTTTGTGTGTGTGTATGTGTGTCTGTGCTTGTTTGTGTGTGTGTGTGTGTTTGTGTGTGTATATGTGTGTGTGTGTGTGTGTTTGTGTGTGTGTGTGTGTGTCTGTGTTTTGTGTGTCTGTGTTTGTTTGTTTGTGTGTGTGTGTGTATTTATGTGTGTGTATGTGTGTGTTTAAGTGTGTTTAATTGTGTTCGAGGTTACAGAGTAGGAGTGTTGCACCTACCCCAGGACTGGGAAATTGGTACATTTCGACCCTCGCACCGCGTCAAGACGGAAACAACATGTGTGTTTTGTGTGTATGTGTTTGTATGTGTGTGTATGTGAGTGGGTGTGTTTGTGTGTGTATAGGTGTGTTTTGTGTGTCTGCGCTTGTTTGTGTGTGTGTTTGTGTTTGTGTGTGTTTGTGTGTGTGTGTTTGTGTGTGTGTATGTGTTTGTGTGTCTGTGTTCTTTTTGTGTGTGTGCAAGTATGTAAACACATACACATGTGTTTACATACTTGCTGTTAGCATAACAAAGAAGGCCTTTATTGATTGTAATGACATTTGCTATATTGGTAGGACTTTTAAATGTCAAATATTGGCCTCCTAGTGGCTGTCCCTGGTACCGCAGCAGAACTTTTGACATGGGCATGTTGCGGTCTTGATTGGGTTTTTTTCGGGGGGGGGGGGCTTTTCATGTCATGGACACGTGGTGTGGGTTTGTTCCCCCTAGCAACTTGTTCTGGAACGACAGGGGAGTTTCCAGCAAAACGTTTAATAGCGGTTAAGTCACGAAAGAAACGAAGAAAAATCAAAAGAAATTACAAAGGCTCTAAACATTTCCATTTAGGTATGAGATCTCCAAATTCTTGTTTCTTTATTATTCCTATCATCAGGTCCCAGGGTGGTTGGACAGCAACACCACAGCAGTCTGCATTTCGCCATTTCTGTCTACAACTGGGAGAATCCCATTCCTACTCTCCATGGATGATGGGGAAACATACGAACATGAAGCCGTGTACACATCAGGTGGGTATAGGTAGTGCCTTTTTGCTAATTACCTCCATGAAAAATGCAGGTATTGTCTGTCTGTCTGTCTGTCTCTCTCTCTCTCTCTCTCTGTGTGTGTGTGTGTGTGTTTGTTTACGCGCATTTGTAGTCAGAACGCCTTTATGGATTGTGATGATATTTATATGTTGGTAGGTCGTAGGAAGGCAAAGGTCAAGGTCAAATATAGACCTCCTGCTATGGTGGCTGACCTTGGTGCTGCAGTAGATTTTTTTTATCTTTTGTCCTGAAGATGCTATGGTCTTGATTTATTTGCGTTTTTCATTGGCGAATACACAATTTTATTCTACTGTGACTAATTTTCAGTTGATCCAGAGCGACTTGTGGCAGACTTACAAGTCACAGAAAACATTGATGGGACTATGACTATCGAATGGCGTCCTGATAGTGTTGATGGCAATACATTAAATGTGCATTTAAATGGATTTGATGAAACAACTGGGACCTGGAACACCGTTGCCCAGCTGGCCAGTGGTATTGCCAACACGGGCAGTTACACAGTTGCCACTGCAGATGGGTGGATACCAGTTGCTGTTGTAAAAACTGGCGCTTTTTCTGTAGCTGCTGAATATGGACAGACTAGGTAAAATCTACAACATGCACTTCAGATGTAAAGAAATTTGTGGGTATTAACACGAGGTTGAGGTATCGTCTTTACAGCTAAATTTTTTGATGGATGTACCTGCACATTGCCTTTTATATCATGCATGTATTTCTATCTGATGAATTCTTTTATTCCTATACATCGTAACATTCAGGGTGCTGTATGGAACGATTGGGACTTTCCTGGCAGTAGGAACTACAGCAACAACTTTGTGCCAATCATGGTACAATGAAGATAGTCAGCTTCCCGACTTTCTTGAAGAACTGTCCAGGGATTTCCCGTGCCCGCGCACTTTAAACCAAGCTCTGGGGGATACGGGGTCTTTTCAAGCAGACCCAGCCTGTTTCTCCGAGTCATCAAGCTCAGCAAACTGCTACTACCACCCAGAAGCTCACCATTGTGTTCGGTCTATCGGCCAAACGTATGTTTCTCGTATTGTTTATCAAAAGTAATAGAATGGGCCAGATATCATGATACATATTTTATAATAAATATTAAACTAGGTATTTTTCGAAAGCCTAAGAAGGCTTAAAAATGAATATTCTAAAAAAATCACAGCATCTACGATTTAAGTTTAACACTCAATTAACCTTCAATTGAAATTGTAGACTCATGATTTAACCATAGACCTCAACCTCCTTATTGTTTTAAGGTCTCAGGGCGCTGGTCAGCAATGTTGCTACACAGCGGACGGTAGCTTGCTGCAGGATGGGCCCGGAAGAGGAACACCGGACAGGGTACACACGTCGTCCACTCTTCGGTGAGATCATGCAGAATTTCTTAACACATTCATTTCTCATACAATTTTTTTCATACATTTCGCAATAGTTTTGAGCTTAGCAAACATCTTTTTTATTGGCATTTCTTCACTAAGTTAATATATCAAACTGGTAGTTTTTCTTAATGAAACATTATTGTTTCTGTTTAAAACTCCACCAGTCACTTTGGGGCTGACGTCTACCCATGGATCGTTTGCTGCAAACTGTCAAGAAACTGCAACCTGTACTTTGAACTAAGACCAGCCAACGATGGAACTGGCTACGTATTTCCATGGCCAGGTATTCTTATTAGATTATAATTAGGAATTATTTATTGACCTCCATTAGGGCGTCATATTAATGTGAGCTTCGCACTTTATTTTTGTTTTCATTTATTTATAGATTATACCTTAAACTAAAAATCGCTTTTGTGATTTCATGAATCTGCCCCCCACCTCATCCATCCATTGACCTACATATATGTATTTCTTGACCTATCCATTCCACTATCTACTATAAATACTATGAACTTCAATGTCCTTGCAGCATGGACATTTGGTGATCCCCACTTCATCACTCTTGATGGCGTTTCGTACACCTTCAATGGAGCTGGAGAATTCCTGTTGCTCGATGTAAATAACGGACAATTCCGTGTACAAGGCCGGATGGAACAGCTAGTGGACGATGGTGGTAAGGATCTATAATTTTATTCAATCATGACCCACTTATATATATGATAAACCGGTTAACATGTGGTAAAGGTGGTTTTAGGTTGGTAGGTACGTAGCATGGCAAGGTTGTCTCGTGTTTAGGGTATAGGATTGTCATGATCAAAACGGTTTTATTTGTGTTTTGTCTCACTACAGCACCAATCATTTTTAAACTAATTTTATTGAACACTACCGTAACGAAAGGAGAGTTTTTGCTAGGCTTTTGAGGCATAGGAATATAGAAAGAGGCTTATATAATTTTATTATGAAACTGATTTTGCCTTAAAGGTTCCGCTGTGAGTGCCACGATCCTCACCGCCTTAGTAATGAAGGAGAATTCATCGGAAACTGTGCAGGTACAGCTGAGTGAAGTACGCACTATGGACGTCCTTGTTGATGGCCAGCTGAAGGACTTCCAGGAACTAACAGTACAAGAATTTAATGGTATTGTGCATTAATTAATGCGTTTGTATTACGTATTATACCAACATATCAACCAAATGCACAATGTCATGTAGCAGCCAGCGTATGTATAGGCATTGTTGGTATTGTTTATATACTAGATATCAGCAACATTCCGAGTAAATGGCGATGTGATGTTTGGCTTATAGGGATTAAAAACAAACATTTACTTGTTTGATACTTTCAACAAGGATACGCTTGGTTATACCATGGCGGATTAACTGTAATCTTTATATATGTCAACAACATAACTCGAGTAGCTGTGGTGGATCTTAACTATATTTAGTACGTGAGTATGGGTTGTGATGAAGGCCAAGCTTGAAAATGGTTTACGTAGCGTTTTTCAGTGATTTATACACATGAGGATGTTATTTGCATACTCAACGAGAAACATTTGTGATTCGTCAGTTGTAAAGGTTTATATGATATTGCGAAGTTATAAGCTCGGGGAACTCTAATTCCAGGATCATATTGTGCTTACTTAGGTTTTGTGGTGACTGTGGAGACTGCTACTGAAGCTTCAATCTCCTTTAACTCCGGCATCGGGGTGGCAGTTCGCGCAGTGGAGGACATGCTGTCCATAGCCGTAACTCTGCCACGCTTCGCGAGAGGCAACACAGTCGGGCTGTTAGGGAAGTGGAACGGAGACCCTGCGGATGACCTGACCACGCCAGATGGTGCTGTTGTTTCCGCCAATAGCAGCACGCAGGACATCCACTACCAGTTCGGATTACCTTGTAGGCTTGCGTTTTATTGTGCTTTCGTTTCCTCAAAATGCAAAGGGTCATCTTTTTCTCACGTGATCTAGAAAGATGTCCAGATCCATGTGGATTTTGTACTCACCTAGAAATACTAACAGTAACCTTTTATGTTTTACGTGGTGGTGTATGTGGCAATTTCTAAGGATATCTCTAACAGAACTAAATACATATTTGCATATCAGTATATATAGTGCAAAAAAGAACGTAGTGTGCTAGTACAGATATTTTGTATAATAGTTTTATATAATCGTATTTATTATATTAAGTTGATTTTACTTGGCTATTTTTTCAATGTTGCCTTTGATGTTTACCGTTCGGATTGCAAGATAACTATTTTTGTCTTGCTTGACAAATCATTGTTCATTTTTATTGTGTCTCATTCAGGGATGATTGCTGAAGAGGACTCCCTTTTTACCTATGGACCGGGAGTAAGCTACAGCAGTGTTACTGACGAAGGATTTACTCCCACATTTGAATTACCGTCAGTTGATCCAGAGTTTCAGGTACATATCAACCATCGTATGAAGTGTTATTCTATTTGTTAAAAAATGGTCGTTTCAAAGTTTCAATGCAAACTGCATATTTTTAGTTTGGAAACTTTTGGAAAAAAGACCACACCTATAAAGTTTCTTTGCATGCAATATGGTTATCATTATCACCAAAGTTAATATTGTTTTTCTCTCCATGTTTTTGAGGGGGGGGGGTAGTTTCCCGATGTGCTCTTCGTGATCATAAATTTATTTTCGTATGTGAGAAAACTACGATTTGTTGTTAGCAAACTAAAGAAAATCAACACAATGCTTTTACAAAGTTTTTTTGTTGTTGCTCGACCTATTGTTCCGGTAGGCTGCTGCTGAAGATGCTTGTGGTAGTGACAACCAGGCCTGTCTGTTTGATGTTCTGACAACAAGAAGGTTATCGGTAGCAAATGTGTCCATCCGAGCTATCGAAGAGTACACAGAACAAGTGGAAGGTGAGTCGAGAGAAGGAGAAAGAGAGAAACAGAAAATACAGAGAAGAAGAAGAAGAGAGAGAGAGCGTTCAGATGAAAACTGATGAGTCAGATGAACATGGACCAGCAATACAATCTAAAGTCAACAAGATTTTTTTACAGTGATATCAATTCATATATAGCTAAGTATAGTTTTTAAGCTAACAAGATACATGGTTAACACTGTCCTACTTTTCTGTGGAGAATCATGATAAGATCCATTATGAGACATTTTGCGCCCCACATTCAAACTATTCTTGACAAGAAAACCCTTTGTTGGCTCTAGGACTTAAGCTGGCGGTGTCCTTGCCAATGCAATAAAATGACATGATGAAGACACCCAATCCAAACTATCTATTCTCTCTCTCATTCCATGGAATTTTCTCTCTTATGGAGGAATCCCTCCCTTGCCGGCTACAGATATGCAATAATCAAGATAATGATGAATTGTGTGTTGACATATTTCAGAATTGTTAACCTGTGATGTACTGGACCCTCCTGATGTCGCTGGTACCCTGGTCATCTCTAACTACTCTGTCGGTTCGGTTGCTACCTTCCAATGTGAATACGGGGTACTCGCCACGCCCTGGGAACGGGTCTGCCAATCAGATGGAAGTTGGAGTGATGCCCCTCCTCCTGGCTGTGGTAAGAAATAAAGTCTTACGATCTATCATTGGTAAAGAACATTTATTCGGATGGAATTACTTGGTAGAGGGTTGGGTACAATGATGAAACAAAATTAGAAGTAACCATCTGTGTCACATCTTGCGTAACTATTAATCATATAGATTAGATAGGTTTTATATTTCAAATATTTTTTGTAATCCGAAGTCTTCTTAGAAATAATCTACAGCGATAACTTCTTAGAGGTAACAAAAGAAATTAAAAAGCAACTCTGTGACGTATAATATTATATAATGTAATGATAGCGGCTAAATTATTTACAATCCCATTTTATCAATATTTTGTCTTAAATCTAATTTTACCTGTTACAAAATACGTTTGTCTGAATACAGCATTTCTTGAAATATTGCAGATTTAAGTACGAACATTTTACTTTCAGTGTTTCCAGATGGAGGGTGTTCTGTGCTCCACCCAGACTTCCCTATTGATACCTTTGCCATCTACGACAACCGCTGTCACTGGTTCTCTAGGGACATCGACAAAACGGACTACGCGACTGCAGAACAGTTCTGTGAGTCTCGCGGGGGCAGACTGGTCACAATAAAGAACTCTGCCAAGCAGCAATGGATTGAAAACTACATTACCAGGTTTGCCTGCAACATTTCTTAGACGGTATTGATCCTATCGTGACATACATGTATGCATTGGAAAGTAAGTGTGCAATGCGTGACAAAAGACTTTTCATTACTTTAGTGATAAAGGAGATGAGTTTTAGATCTGGATACAGTAATTTTCTTTTACACAATTAATTCTCTCACATGATTGTGCTGACGTTTTGGTGTTTATCAGATATCTTTCTCAGATCTTCTGACTGGAGTTCTGCTTCGAATTCTCGCCGCTATATGCGGTTTTGCGGCTAGAACACAATACATATAAAATACAACACGGGGTATTCCGTATCGCCCGAGGTATCGGCCCGACCGCGGGTCGGATCGCCCGACGGCCGCAGGCCGCAGGCCGGAGGGCGATCCGACTCGCGGGAGGGCCGGGACCAGGGCGATGCGGAATACACCGTGTTGTATTTTATTTATATCATACCCACCCAAGAAAACGTGCCTTTCAATGCAAGATGAGCCAAAAGTTGGTGCCACTGAACCCTAAACTGTAACAACATCAATTCCAACGTCCGGATTCTGTATTCAAATTTTCGAAAGGGACACACGCGGTTTAGGGCGGAACGCGTTCGAATCGTTTTATGGA
>NW_017802591.1:725888-733947 GCF_001625305.1 Branchiostoma belcheri
GAACCGTTATCGAACGTTATCGCGGCCCGGGTATGATATAAAACTGTATAGCTGGTATGACCGCCCTTCGGCGTAACACACCAGCTTCATCACCCTTTGATCTAATACAAACATCTTTAAAAAAAAAGGAAATGATCCGTCATTTGTCCGCATGCCTAAATACCACTCCGATCACCAAGCGGTGGAACATATGTACTGTCCAGTAAACGGATAATGTTGCGGATTGTTTTTCTGATAGGAAGTACTCAGCATTAAAAAATAAAACAGGGTCTGGATACGCGTGGGTTTACTGTGAATGGTCGTGGGTGACCCGAACGGAACATGCCTTGACTTTGAGGTCATAGTTCTAAAGCAGGTTTGAACCATGAAATTTTTTGACCGTGTTCAATACACCAGTGCCATTTCTCTGACACAGGAATGTCTGGATCGGTTTGAAAGACCGCCACACTGAGAAGTCATTCATGTGGAGTGACGGTACCGCGTTGAGCGACGGTGACTACACCAACTGGCACAAACGACCGAAGCACCACAAGCGCCGGGACTGCGTCATCATACATCGTGTTCGTAAGGAATGGGCTGTGGTCAACTGCAAGAAGAAGCGAAACCGTTTCATCTGTGAAATGGGTACTTCTTTAATATGGTTTGATTTTTAAATCAAAATTGTTGTTACAGTACGGATTCAATAAATCAGATCATTGAGGGCAAAATTGTTTGTTTTTTGTTTACCACCATCCTTTTAAGCACATCATAAATTTTACCAAATAATTTTTTAAATTCTTTACAGAGAACGCCATCGTCTAAATACCTAGGGCAACGAGGACCGTCACTTCTGAAGAGTACAACCGTGTTAAGTGAAAAAAAGGCCCAAAAGATTTACCAAAAAGACAACCTTTAATTACTTGATTATACTTAACAGTTACTTGATTTCATGGATGACATCCCCTAGCGTATCAAAATCTCAACGGTTATCTTGATATGATACATATCATCACCCCAGAATATGATATAGAATTACCCATTGGATGAAAATAAAATTAGAAATATCAAAATGGACGTTTTACCATACAATGCTTTGGTTAACATCTAGTAGAACAAGTCAATCTGCACCCAAAAAGAGCTTGTTTACTTTGTGACATTATGAATTTGTTTTAATTGCAAAAAATAGCAAAAAGACAACTTTTGTTTGACTTCATTCAATTATGGTAAAGTTGCACTTTCTTTAATCACATGTAATTTACAAAGTTACCATCATTTTTTCGGGCTCCCATCACGTTTAGAGTACATGGATTATGTCATCCATAAAAGCAAGTCAAGTAATTCTCATGGCTTATAATTTGTATAGGTCCAGTAAGGCCTAACCTCATTTTTTTTCTTCTTTCATTGTCTTCTTACCTTTCTTTTACAACGGTAAGGCCACACCGATTTGATTTTATGGATGACATCCTCTGAAGACCCCCAAACTAGTGCGCGCGGGCGAATTAAAAAAATCCGGCCAAAAATAAAAATGCTACTAAACCACAGGAATACATAGCTGGAATTGTGAATTTGCGACAGTACGTAGCGACGTATACGACAAGCCGGCACATGCTGGCTTTTTGCGGCATTTATGAATCGGTACTGTGCTCTTATGAGTTTTTTAAGTCGTGGACCTTCGGTAGCCTGGGTGCTCGGCTCCGTATTGTCGCTAACTACCAGCCTAGATCCAGGCCAGACCCTCGGTGGACGTGATTTTTTTTTTTTTGAGGGGCAGGCGAAAATCAATGCGCGCGCGGATGCCATCCATAAAATTAAGTCGGTGTGGCCTAAGTAAGCCTTTAACTTAAATTGATTACCTGGTTGACATACAAAGGTCAATCCCGCTTACAGTTTTTACCATACAATTTGCACCTTTTTTTCTAATTTCGCAATGGTTATAGTCTCATTCACTGCAAACACTTTTTTGATAACAGTAAAACTGTACATCGTTCCTCCATACATATATACATATATACCCATATGATATTATTTTTTAAAATGCGGTACTGTAGTCGGGGGCCAAGGGAGCGGTGCACAAGCTGGACTTGTGAAATACAGGTCAGGACATCCTTGAGTTTTTCGCAATAATACTATTATTTGGACTACATGTACTAGGATATCACAATAACAATAGCTATGTTGACCTTCGGGTACAACAATGAACCATTTAACGGGAAAATTTTTCAATACCATTTTGACTTCAGTTTAATGAACAGATAGGTTCCATGCATTTAAATATAGCAAAATTTAAAACCGTCAACGCAAAATCATTTTAGTATGAAATTTAAAGTACTAAGAAGAACTAAGGTTGTCCTGACCTGCGTTCGGATGAAAGGCATACGCACTGTAGAAAAAATGTAGAAAATTATATATGTTATATTTGTAAGTACCTAACATACGAGGGTGGATCAAAAAGTTCTCGGCCTCACCTAGAAAACGTCGTGGCAGAAAACATTTTCTTACACTATGTTTCAACATAGTCCCCTCTAACTGCAATGTACTTGGTCCAGTGATGTTCCAGGTTTGTCTTCCCCTTGTGGAATAAGGTTGAATCTGGAGCCCCCAGATAGGGCTCACCCGCACTGATGACGTCATCATTACCATAAAAACGTTGACCACGTAAGTGGAACTTCAGTTTAGGAATTCCGAGGGTGCTAGGTCAGGTGAATTGGAAGGGTGGGGTTAGACTGCAAACCCAAATTCGTTTGCTGCTGTCACTGACCCCTGTGCTGTGTGGACAGGTGCATTGTCATTACGCCAGCTCGGTGCTTTTCTCTCCTTATCTCTTTGATCGTTGTCCTCAACTGTTGCTATTCTGTTAAATAGTACTCCCCATTGATGCTTTAACCTATTCACAGGTAGTCAATCATGATTACTCCCTTGCTGTCCCAGAAAACAGAGCCAAAACCACTGTCAACGGATGAAACTCGATAAAACTTCTTTGGGGGAAGGAAAAATTCTTAATTCATTGCTTGCTCTGTTGTTTTGATTTGGGGTGAAAGTGGTGAAACCATGTCTCATCTTGGGTGACAAATGTTTTGAGGTAATTGCATTGATTGGACTGAATTCGTTCCTTGAAATGTCCAGCTTGTTTAACTTCTGATGTTAAGAAAACATTCTAGGCACCCACCTTACAGACAGGTTGCTCATCCCCAGGATGTCTGACAAAACATTGTGAACAGAGCCACAACGTTAACACAGGCTAAAGACTCTGCTACATGTTGGACAGTCTCACATCTGTCATTTACTACCATGTGATGGATGGCCTCAACTGGATTGTCCGTGGTGCTGATTTGTGGCATCCTGACATATGTTCATCTTTGGTGCTCACCTTGCAGCGCTTGTAGCTAGCAACCCACTTCTTTATAGTTAAATAAGAAGGAGAGTCATCACCAAGTGTCCTGACTATGTGTTCATGGATTTCCTTACGAGACATCCCTTTTTATCGATATACATGATCACAACACACGCTTCTGTTGCGGCCATTTTGTGATTTTGCCCTCACCCGTCCCATTTTCACGGGGCGTCGCGTGCTAATTAATGAATATAGAAATTTGAATTTTTGTGTGCAGTGATGTAAGACATCATAGTATACAGTTATACTAAAGAATAGGAGTTCGACCTTTATTTTCTAGGTGAGGCCGAGAACTTTTTGATCCACCCTCGTATGGATAATCATAAACCATACGTTTTATTCTTAAACCATGAGGAATTTGGTCACGGTCTTTTACGATAGGTTTACGATAGCAAATTCCACGCAATATTCTTGTCCGTTTAGTCACGGCCTCGCTAGAGTCCCTCCGCCAAGAAAAGCGACAAAACTATTGTATACGATAAATGTGCAATGATCTTATCGCATGTTTGGTTTCTCAATTGCATGATTGGTTTCTCAATTGCATGATTGGTTTCTCAGATTTCAAACGAGTTTATCCCAGGTTAGATTCAGCTAAAAGTATTTCTGTCGTCATTTTCCTTTCGCACTCATTGCGATCTTTGTTGTTCCTTTATTTTTGGCTAGGTAGTTACAAAAATTTGCCAGTGAAGTTTTGTGTACGTTATTTGTCCATAGTTGATAGTTGCTCATAGCTGTACCTATTAGAACACAGCCCACCCACTGTACACGTGGTAATATTTGCAATATGTCAACATAAAATGAAATTAGACCTGCCCAGTCCCTAAAACTATTTTCTTTTAGTTGATGTCTGCCTATGGTAGAGCATAACATTATGCCAATGCATCACAAATCACTTGATAATTGCTGATTCTACCTGGGTTTTTTTTTGCGGTTGACGCGTTCTGCTATCGTAGTTCTATCAGAAGTCGAATGTGACCGGGTTTTACTGATGACAAAGTTTTATTGAGGAGTGACTCACAAAGGAATCTATATATACCTACATTAGCACTTCGGCAGAACGTACTGCACCTGCGCGAAACCCGTCATGTATTGTGCATGCCACTTCGGCAGAACGTCTCATATGAGGTCGCATATATATACTCACGTATATAACTTTAACACTCCGTCTGTAGTTTCCAAGTGTTATGTCGGAAAACAGGCAAAATTCGATGCAACGTTGACTAAAAATCCAGCGAAAGCCGTGAAAAACGGGGTTCGGGCGCATTATGTTCTGCCGACGTGCTACCTACATTATACTTAGTGTTGATTTAGGCAATGTTGATTTGATAATAAGGATGACATCCGCGCGCGGTTGAATTCTCGCCCTTTTTACCCCCAAAAATTGTTTCGGTAACACTGTAAATTGTACAAAGCGACTGCAAAATGAGCAAATATATGCCGTAAATTGCGACAAAAATATTGGGAAAACGATAGTAATGTCATACAACGCCAAAACCAATTGCAAAAAAGAAAATGTAAAGGAATGAATATTAATAGTCGCTATATTCGCTATACCATACCCGTGTGTTTAGCAATTTGTTCAACCTTCATGACCACATTGATTTCAAAATGATGGCGACTTTTTCTGTCAAACTTTGTTATTCGCACGCTCGCATCCTTGTTTGGTTCCCATAGGATGTCATCCATATAATCAACTCAACATAGCCTGAGATCAAATGTTGTGGAACAGCAATCTTATCGTCCTCATGTATGCTCCCATAAAGCGAGGGTCACAACCCGCCGTACGTGTATTTTGTCCTTACGTTTTTGGGAGGCCGCGTCCGCCATGTTGTTTTATGAAAACGTGAGGATATGGACTGGCAAGAGCACTCACACAGTTGCGCAAGATGTACGTTTGTGGTCTATACGCAGCACGCGTGGCCGTAAGCGGTTGCGTGCATCGTTTGTTGCGCAAGTGGTACGTGCTTACAACGTATGACCTCTGTGAGATTACCACGCTGCCGTATGCGGGCCGTACGTACTCGTGCTGCTTACGTACGGTACGTACTGGTACGTACAGAACGCGCTTCGCCCACTGCATGCAGTTGAACCTACGGCGGGTTGTGAACCTCGCTTAAAGCCTCGGTCACAACCCGCCGTGTGCTGTTTACGTGCAAAAACGTTGGCAAATTTTGGGGATCCGTAAGTGGTGAGTATCACCTCCGCACGGAATCCTACGGATTTGGGAGCACACAGACACGCCGTAGCACTTTAAGTGCATGTAAAACTTTCTCTGCGTGCGGTCTGCGAATTAACCCCCCCCCCCCCCGTACCGAGCCAGTACGGGCGACAGGCGTACCCCGCGTAAGCAGCACGCGTACGGGTAAGTACGGCCTGCATACGGTTAAGTGGCAATCGCTCAGAGATCGTACGTTGTAAGCAAGTACAACTCAGCACTTGCTGACAGCACTCGCTCACAGCCAGGCGTCACACCTTGCGTAACCGTGCGACTGACGTGCGTTGACGTACTGATCATGCCAGTCCTTCCCACGTTTTCAGAGAAAACGTAGCAGACGTCTCCCACAAAAACGTACGAACAAAAAATCAAGAACGGTGGGTTGTGACCAAGGCTTCAGGCATACCACTACCACATATGCATACCTGCACTAACGAAATGAAATAATCTGTTGAAATAAGTGTTGAAATAATCTTTGCAGACTTATTTGCAACCTGAATAAATTATAGAAACCGATCAGAATTGGCCAGAAGAGTTATCCGACATCCAACATTTACTTGTTTCTAATTCAGAGCACTACAAAGCTGCTTTTATTCATTACAACTCCGAGCTTTACATACTTGCATGAATGTTGCTCACAAACTGTAGCATGACTTTGAAAAATTGTTGATCCTTTGATCTCTTGAAAAACCAGAAATCTACGAATGATGCCGCCTTTGGAACCAGTTTATTTTCAGTGTAATTATACACAAATTCTGGCCTTAAGTGTAGTCCTCTGAGTTTTAAGTCACATAAATAACGTTATAAAATCACATAAAAGATGATTACGATTTGCTTTTACTACAACATCCTCTGAAAAGTAGTTGGTCCTACGAAAAGTGCTTGTTGAGTTACAGGGGGCGGGCCCCAAAGCCCCACCCCCTCCGACCCAGCATAACCAAAAAAGCACGGTCTAAATAGGGTTGATGAATGCACAAGTCTGTATGTGATCTGAGGATCTAGATCCCCAGGCACTTAAAGTTTAGGGTCGCTCTTCAAGCGATTTGAAGTTTACTCTTGGAAATCATTGCCAAATTAAGAGGTGTTCACAGGCACACGCTTGGTTCTTCCACTATCCTCTTCTGGTATCTCTGAAAATCCAGGTCTTTTTAGTCTGTTGGAATATAGATTTATATATTAGGATTGAATCAAGGCAAAATACACGGGTAGCATGAGCAGTATGTAATAGATAGAAAATGGACCAGGCGAGTTTACTGAGATATAGTGTTACCCGCCAAAAAGGGGACTGCCTGACCCACTTGGCTGACGCCACGAGAGTCAGACAGTCCCCCAGTTGGTGGGCAACACTATATAACGCGCCCAAGCCCACGGTCTATCTGGCTAAGAACCTGGCCGTTTCCCCAAACTTATCTTTCAAACTTGCTTAATATCAGTTTTCCTTATTAAATATCAGTTTGAATACAGCATTTGCCTTTGAGAAAGCTGGTCTGTTTTTGTTTCAATCCTCTTGTTCCCTTGGTGTCTAGCTTGCACAGAAGGTAGGCCTAGTTTTAATTACAGCCCAAAAAGTGTGGTACTAAAACTCATTTGCATAAAATAGTTTACCTCGCACTTGACACGAATTAAACATGACGTGTTTGTGGTAGGTCGGACATATTTTAGAGAACGTCACCTACTGTGTTGGGTCATGTGACTTTGTTGCTTTGTGTGTACACGTGGCGTAAGAAAAATATTGATTTATGTGGCGTTGTTGCCCTTTGTGTTGACAAATAATGAGGAAATGATAATCAAACTAAAAGCGCATATAGGAGAAGGTTATTTTGAAAGTTCATTTGTGTTGGTAGAAATCATTATGAAGCAAGTTTAAACTGTAATATCCAACACAATAAATTGGACATATCCAAATTTTCGACTGTACAACTCCAGTCTTTGTCAAGGAATGAGCAATCCACCGCTTCCGTGACGTCACGCAGATAACACACGTGACTCCGTGAGCAGTGGATCATAGGTTGCAGAGACGGGGGGCGCCACAGACTTTCTGCAACCTACTATTCACTGCTCACGGAGTCACGTGTGTTATCTGCGTGACGTCACGGAAGCGGTGGATTGCTCATTTCTTGACAAAGACTGGAGTTGTACAGTCGAGAATTTGGGTGAGTCCAATTTATTGTGTTGGATATTACAGTTTAAACTTGCTTCATAATAGGAGAAAGTTGTTTATTTGTAAATTGCTCACCAGTCCGTCTCTCACAGATGTATCCATTCATATCTGTGCAGCCCTGGTCATTCCAACCCCCACAAAACATTTCGGCACAGTCCTCATTGTTCATGTTGTTTGGCTCGTTGCAGTTCCAGTTGCTACAACACAGGATAAAACACGATTTAAGTACTAGTATTTTACACCTCCGTTAATCAAGTGTGCCTGTGTGTGTGTGTGTGGGGGGTGTATGGGTGGGTGGGGTTGGCATGGTTGT
>NW_017802591.1:733974-736359 GCF_001625305.1 Branchiostoma belcheri
GTCGTACGTGTGTGTGTGTGTGTGTGTGTGTGTGTGTATGTTTTGGTATGCTTGTGTGTGTGTGAATGTGGTTACGGAGGTATTTCAGTAGTGAGACATGAATGATATTTTAATACAGTACTTGTATCGTTTACGAGAGGCAGAAAAAGCAGCAGATCATGTTAAAAATATTTTTAACATGATCGGATGTATCACACATTACCTAAATCGTGTGACAGGCTCGCTGAGGGATATATTGTACTAAGTTATGGCCTTGTTGCTCTTTGGAAGTGTATTAAGCAATGTAGAATTCCTTCTTAAAAAAACGATCTAGCCTAATACCAAGCCCGCCTCAAAGTCAGCTAGAGGTCAATTTTGGGACCTGAACGTTTTGGGCCACAGCAAAATTGGCCTTACGATCAATAGTATCCGCCCTAAGAAGAAGAAAAACAACTTTATTGCGCAACACATGTATCGGGTACAACGTACGAAAAATATAAACAGTACATAGTTGGTGATGCTAACATACATATATAGTTGGTGACTGAGTGCTAAAATGAGCTCAGGATATGACCCTAAGTGCGAAACACATGTGGACAGGAACTCACGTGACTGCAGGGTCATAGTCCGTGCCGTCCGCCCACTGCCAGTCGCCTTCAGCCACGATGTCGGACAGACCAAACCAGTACTTGGCACCGGCCGTCTGTGTTCTCATGTAAGTCTAAAACGGAACAAAAAGGAGCCAAGGTCACTGTTAACATTTTATTTATTTATTTATTGAAAAACCAAAACCCATCGCAGCCTCACGGCTGAATTGTGAGGTCTGTACACAAGTAGCAAACACGTTGCAATTGTTAGACTATCTTATCATATTTCGAAAAATACGTTAAATTAGAATTATTACTTACAACATTCTAACTTCAAATACTAAAAATTCGCAGTATATGTACATTTAAATACATTTTCATCGTTCATAATCTTTAAAATAGATATATTCTGTAGCTGCGACTTTAAAGCGAGTTAAAAACAAATCTGAAAGAATGGCATTAATAAAACACATTCATTCGGATACAATAGTCTATGCTTGAAATGGGCACGAAATAACAGATTATTACAAAGTCTCATTGTACAGTCTGACAGCGGTGTACAAAAATGATTTTCTGAGCCGCTCTGTTCTGGCTAAGGGATGGCTGATGTTGTCGTGGTTTCTGAGTCTACGCCCCGTGGATGTCAGTCTCTGAGGTGGAACCAGTTCGTGAAGTGGATGTTCAGGTTTCATCATGTTCTTTACTAAGGTGATGGCAGCCAACTCCCTCCTTTCCTTGAGGGAAGGAAGATATGGACACGGTATCCACAACCGTGATTTATCCAGAACCATGATCAGGAACAGTTCTGGATAGTTCGCGCATATTGGAAACCTTTTTTTCTTTTTTTATATACACAGTACTCCAACATGTAATCACCAGACGTGGTGACGGCACACTCAAGTTCTTTCAACTTATATTAATGCCACCACCAACACATGGGACAGTACAATACTCATTTTCATCTGAGCGAAGTGAGGAAAGTCGTGTAAAGTGCCTTTCCCAAGGGCACAAGATCGGTGGCATGTCAGGACTCGAACCTTTCTTTGCCCATAACTATGATCAAGCACAGTTGTGGATAGTTCGCGCGTATTCAGAACCATGCCTGGGGCGAAATATATTTTCTTTGATACCCCGAAATGATCAAGAACCGTGGATCTAACCCATCCAGGCACTTAACCAGATTGGCACGATTCTGGATACGATGGTCACCAAACAAAGTATTCAATGTCATCATTTGATGACATCCTAGGAAACCTACAGTATCAACAGAAACAAACATGGTCATAAATGAATACGTTGACACATGTGTACAATTCGTGTATTCGTATATCCTGACCACCCTTCCCTATAGTGGCATTGTCAACTTATCTCTCATGATTCTGTCATTGAATTCTGATACTGGTACGTTCCATGGAGAATGTAATATATGATACAAATGATAAACTTGGGAAAGGCACTTAACACAACTTTCCTCCCTCCACCCAGGTGTGAATGGGTACCTAACTTCGGTTGGGGAAAGCCGTATTGAGGTCACTTTGTGGCGCCTAATGGCAGCCGCACAGACCCTTGCGACAGTTCCACAAATTTGTGGAACAAATATGCAATATCATGTGTATTGTGTGTATTATTATGTGTATTATTACCATTTGTATCATCTGATTGTAAACCCTGCATCAATTCAGCACTATAAGGCTGCGATTACACGGGTGATGTTTGGCCAATAAACCATTTATTATTATTATTGTTATTAACTTCAATGAGTGCTTTCTATGAACATGCGTGACCATGTTATTTTCTTCAAACAATTCACACTCGTAAC
>NW_017802591.1:737815-740416 GCF_001625305.1 Branchiostoma belcheri
TTTGTTAGGGTCATTTCATAAGCTTGTTCTAGAAGCAGTTTGCTTGCTTTGTACGAATGTATTTTGCCATGTTGTTAAAAATGGTCAAATGATATATTAGTTAACGGCATTTGGGAGATAGCTGCTTTTGTTTTAAACTAACAAGCAGTAGGGAAGAATACGCCAAAAAGCAGTTACTCAAGCAACTGGATATGATTTTGAAAACGTCAGACGTTTCAGCTAGTATCCACTAGCTTTGTCTAAAATTTTTCTTCACTTCATTTGCATATCAATCAATAGGTTGTGCTTATAAACTTGCATTTCCCCTCTGGTCTCTCAGTCACTGACGAAGCTAGTGGATACTAGCTGAAACGTCTGACGTTTTCAAAATCATATCCAGTTGCTTGAGTAACTGCTTTTTGGCGTATCGTATTACCTGGATGTCAAACCTTCATCGAAGTAGGGAAGAATGTTGAAGAGAATCGTAAACAAACAAATACAAACACACGAACACACACACACACACACACACACACACACAAAACACGTTATGACTGCGTCGATGTAAGACCCGTGCGTTTAGCATCAGAATCGTGAGAAACTCGGACCCTCTAACTCACCTGCAGGAGGAGCAGTTGTGGCTGCTGGGGTTGTGACCTGTGGAGAACCATCACTCGCGGGGGGTCCTGACAGACATCCAAAGTCTGTTGGTTTGATGGATATTCATTCGTTTATTCTCCACCATATCTTTGGACTTTTATCTACAAATGAAATTATTTACAGCCAAACACCTGACAGACCGATACGCCAACGTTATTTACCTGAACGTTTTCCTAGGATGAGTACAGTTTTGGCCTCTGAGTTCCTCTTGGATCTGTAGTGCACCTCCGCACTTTTCCAAAAGGTGGCGCTGTCATCACGTTGCCAATCTTCAGTAGAGCTGGCTGGGCCCTGTAAGGCGATTCCCTTTATAGTTAACAACTGCAGCCACAAGGTTCGCCATAGGCTATACTATAGTATGATAAGACACACACAAACAACTTTGAACATTTACTTGTTTCTAATTCAGAGCACTACAAAGCTGTTTGTATTCATTACAACTCCGAGCTTTACATTCTTGCATGAATGTTGCTCACAAACTGTGGCATGACATTGAAAACTAGTTGATCCTTTGATCTCTTGGAAAAAAACCCAGAAATCTACGAATGATACCTCCACTGATTACGGTCGGAAAAAAGTGTCGATATCATCCTTACCTTGTCTTTAGCCTCTCGCACCTGATCCCTCAGGCCTTGCAGATCTGTCTGGAACGCCGTTTGTTGATCACGTGTCTCTTTCATGAACGCCCTTTGTTGATCACGTGCCTCTCTCATGAACGCTGTTTGTTGATCACGTGCCTCTCTCATGAACGCTGTTTGTTGATCACGTGCCTCTCTCATGAACGCCGTTTGTTGATCACGTGTCTCTATTATGGACGCCGTTTGCTGATCACGTGCCTCTCTCATGAACGCCGTTTGTTGATCACGTGTCTCTATTATGGACGCCGTTTGCTGATCACGTGCCTCTCTCATGAACGCCGTTTGCTGTTACCGCATGGAGGTTATCTCCCACAACATGACCAGCAAGGCGACGACACTCACTACAGCCGCCAGTTCTGATAGCGCCATGACGATTCCATTGGTCCAGCGGTTTCCATGGCGACTTACGGAACCTTCCGGAGCTGCCTTATCGTTTGGGGACATCTTCTTGGACGACATCTTCGAGACACCTTGAGGAAAATGAAGCAACATGATAACATGATTTCAATCAACACCATGCCCAATCAACCCTTTCGAGACTCAGATTATAATCAGCCAAATTGTTCTTAAGATATTAAATTGTTGCAGTTCGGAAATGAAATAATCTGTACCAGGAACCTAATCTTCAAGCAGATCCTAGGGTGGCAAAAGACAGTATCCATTGGCCAAAGAGGGTCCAATACGCCAATCTCGCATCTGCTTGGAGATTACCGGGAATCCTCGCTTGTGCCCTGCTATCACCAGTAGGAACCGATAGGACAACCATGGTCCCAAAATCTGGCCCTGCGTACACAAACGCAAACGGGGGCCTGTCCACACCCAGCGTCGCGACTTGTGATTCTATAACTATACAAAATGCCTGATTGAGTCAGAGACATTTCAGGAAAGGTTTTTCACTACTTCAGTGACAGAGTCAGCAGGGAAAAGGGCTAACCGTGCTGTATTGAATCTGATCCAGTATGGCAAAGAATTTGTGTGTCTGAGACATTGTTGTTAGACCACACAGCTGCATTTATACGCAGATTGTACACACACTTCTTTGGTAGAAGGCAAAGATACTGTCAACAAGAAGGCCAACCGTATGGTTATTGAGACGAATTTAAATAAGTGCGATATATCAAGTACAGTAAAGGTAACGGCTAGAATAAAGAAAAACAAGTAAAGGTTTCCACTCACCACTGTAGTAGTGCCCAGACGCGACGTCAGCTCGACTCAAACACTGCTGCCTTTTAAAATGTAATTCATGGCCGTGGGACAGGTGAAAATATGGTTGACAACTCCTTTGAAGACCTGTAAGTAACTTGGCATGTTGTCAATGAGAGAA
>NW_017802591.1:740436-759743 GCF_001625305.1 Branchiostoma belcheri
AAAAAGGTCAATGACCTGAACCAGACTGTCTGTTACCATGGTAACTAGTGTTTGGTTACATCATGTTGCAATTTTATGGCAGGAGGGATTTAGACTCCTGTCTGACCATTTATGTATGTATGAATGTGTTTGAGTAAGAGTTAACAGAGCAGACTGAAGGTAAACATTTTGCATTTGCTTTGCAAATGTTACCTTTCTAGTTTATTGTTTAAACTAGAAAGGCCAACATTTGCTTCGGAGCAAATGTAATATTTCACTCCATCTCCCTCCCCATACAAAAATAGAAGATTCTGAATAAATCATACTGCAATCATACAAGGACTAAGCTTTTTGAATCTTGACAGATATTTACAAAAATTGCACTTTGGCCATTATCTCCCTTTTTTTTTACTAAAGTATACAACGACAAGCACTTTAAATCTCGACAGCTTTACTTTACACTTATCTCAATTTCAAAGTTACATATTGCAGGTATCTAAATACTACTAATGACGAAATTGCAACTACTACTAACGGTAGCAAAATTTTCACGGTCTGAGAAACATGGACATGTTCACGGAACTATATATTCACGGTGGTGACAGTTGCAGGAAAAAGAAAGTCCAGGAATTATTTCCTAACTGTAAAGATAAGTTCACGGTACAGAGGTGACAGTGAAAACCGTGAACATTGACCTCCTGCTTGCGTTACGTTGCGGTACAGTGAAAAAAAATCGGGAATTACAGTAATCAATTTACAGAGTATGTTTGCTTAGTTTCCAGATGTTTTGTATGAATGTCGTAAACTTAGTTTAAATTAACGAAAACCGATGCGCGCACAGATGCCATCCATACAATCAAATCAACATGGCCTTATTAACAATCACATAAACTATGAAGCCATACATTGAATAAGCTATACATATAATATGATTATCATAACCTTTATTTTTAAAATCATGCCAGTGAGCTAATTGCATGTACAGAGTGAAAGAAAGTAAAGTAAAGTAAAGCAGTAGAATTTCTGTACTAAGCTATGATAGTACTCCATATGATTCGTCCTCATCGTCATCATTCAATGTGGTCTATCTCTTGCTACTAGTGACTGGTAATACCTCTGTAGATTCTTCACACTGACAGAGTACCGTACTCATTCTCTCTTGTCAGCTCCATACTTTTGTGACAACATCAAAGTGATTTTGGTTTGTATGTTGGAAAAATACAAAAGACTAACATTCTAAGTTATTGACATTCTTGAGTAAGAACAATCAGTTTTTGAATGTTAAAAGCAAAACAACGAAAATCAAAAAAATGTTGAAATTGTTAAAATGCAGGATTGTTAAAATTGTTAAAACTGATAAAATTGTTAAAACTGATAAAATTGTTAAAAATGATAAAATTGTTTAAAATGTTAATATCCGATGCACTGGGGTTCGAACTCACAATTACTGGGATTGCCGTCTGGCGCGTTACCAACCGAGCTAACTCGTTGCGATACACATCACTCACTGCATTGTATGTCATATAAAGTAAACAGCATGGCGGTATCGATCGCCTCAAGCCACCAAGACTTTCAACTATTAACTACGGGGTTTCCTTCTTTATCAGGTTTGCTTTTGAACCACCTTGATGTTACTTAACTATCAACCCGGCTAGCAGAAGCCGCCGGCTCCTTTGATATTACAGCCGCTCCCTGTCCAATCTTGTTTACACGCCGGGCGCAGGTCATTGACCTCCAACTTGCGTTGTTCCAACAGAGAAGAGCAAAATGTCTGGCTCCCGCAGAACGTACCGCACTCTCCCGCAGAACGTATCGCACTCTCCCGGAGGACCGTCCCGCACTCTCCCGAGGGAAGTCCCGCACAGCGTCCTGCACTCTCCCGCAGAACGTCCCTCGAAAATTGATGCGTATTTCGTGGCCTGTGCTGTACCTACCAAAACACTTGAGTTCATACTGTCAAAATGGAATGGCTTTGAACAGGTGTTAATTGAGTTAATCCAATCAAATCCAACAGCCAATCAGCAAGAAGAAAAGATTAGGCTGCGTCAGGTTCATGCTTGCATGCCCATATTTGGGCCCACCCCCGAATTCCTTTCTTATTACGTCACGCGCGTACGCCCCACAGTACTTTCCTATGGGAACAGCTAAAAACGCAAATAAAACGATTGTAAAAGCTTGTATCAAAAAAAATAAAAAAGCGCCTAGGGGTATTTACCCACTCTACCTTTATACGAAATTCCAGGTCGTTTGGCCCAAAAATGAAGGAATTGAATCAATTTAAAGAAATGGCAGGAGGAGAAGAAGAAGAAGAAGGAGGAGAATCATCAGTAAAAACAGTATTTCCCTCCATACTTAAGTATGGAGTGAAATAAATAGTTTTTTACAAGAGGTACACAAGCATGTCTACATAAAAAGTACTAGTGTACGTTAATGCCATACATTGTATGTTTCCAAGGTAACTCTTCAGTCACCTTTCAACTACATTTTGCCATTTCGCGACTTGGGAAACGCGATGGGCTCTTATGGGAGTTTTGCTTCATGAATTTTCCTGCTTTTATTCTTGACCGTGAGGCTGACCTCAACAACCCAAATATCTCTAATTTATCGGGAAAGAACCGTTCAGTCTTAAATGTATTCATTTTGAGACAATCATGCCTAGAACGGCTTGTACGAACGGTTGTATATGGAGTTTTTGGTCAATATTTATGTCATGCCAGCACTGCACGAAATGGCCTCGGATTATAGCAAATCCTGAAGATCCGAAATCGTGCATCATGACGGATACGTAGCAAATCCGGAGAAATCCGCAATCCTTACTAGAATACGAAGTAGCACTGCAGATCCGACAATTCCGGCACCGTATACGTCCGGATCTTTAAGAAATCACAGATACAAATTTGATATTCGCAAGGAACCTTCTTTCTCGGATATGTTATAAGTTCGGTTTTTAGGGGAGTCTGGAGTTGCCTCGGATCCTGACAGATACAATAAATACCCATCATGGCGCCATACATGTACTACCACAGATTTCAGCAAATCCGCCTGCCGGGCATTAAACGGATTCTAAAATAACCCACAGGGCACTGCTGCTTTGGACTCTCCCGCAGATTCCGAACAAAATAACAGAAGCGGGATTTCGCGGATCGCACTTCCGCAGATCTGAACAAGATACCAGAAGCGGGATTTCGCAGATCTCGCTTCCACAAATCCGAAAGTGATTTGCAGCAACGGGATTTTGCGGATCTCAGAATTTCGTACTGCTATGGATTCCTGGTCCCACAGATCCGATAAAGGTACCAAAAGCAGAATTTTACGGATCACGGTTCTGCAGATCCGAAAACGATACCAGAAGTGGGATTTTTGCGGATCTATCTTCCACAGATCCGAAAGAGATACCGGAAGCGGGATTTTACGGATCACGGTTCTGCAGATTCGAAAACGATACCAGAAGCGGGATTTTGCGGATCTATCTTCCACAGATCCGAAAGAGATACCAGAAACGCAGAGAAATTTGTGGATATCAGAATTTCTCACTTGACTGACTCTTACTATGGATTCCAAGTTTCACAGATCCAAAAAAGATACCAGATGCAGATTCGCTTCCACAGATCCCAACAGATCCCACTTGGCATTCATATGACCTCATATGGATTACGAATCCCGCAGATCCGAAAAAGATACCAGAAGAGGAAATTTTCTGATCTCGCTTGCACGAAATCTGGAATTTACCAAACTTATATAGCATGGGTAATACTATCTTTCCGAGTTTAAACAATCTGCATCCCTTATAAATCAGGTACCTAACACGTACATGTAACTTTCTTGAGGAAGGCAATGAAAGGAAGCAAAGTCTAAATGACGCCTCTGATTGGCCAGCTAGCGTACGCATGCGTACCGTGTTGGCGGTTAGAATGAAAACCGTTAGGAAAGTTGGCTTCGATGCAGGGGAAAACTAGAGTGAAATCAGGCGTTTGTATCGCTTTTTTTCGTGATAACAGGATGACATAACCAGTCTACCATGATCGGTCATCGAGTTTGGACAGGATTGATAGTGTTTGGACAGGAGGAGGATGTGATGTCAATTCAAACGCACAGAATAGTGACGTGTGTAGCAAGCTTCGGCGCCCCCTCCCCCTTGCACGGCGGCCCTGCGCACTTGATCCAACACATCGGGCGTTTGGTAAGTTCAGTTATCATACCTATTTGGTTATTGATATGTCGCTGCCAGAAACATTATAAAATGCATGTCTCTAACTAACCTGCCCCCTCCACATTATAGATGAAAGGCTTTTAGGGGCTTGTCTTTGTAGGGTAGCAACTTGTTCATACTTTCTAACGGTCAATAGGCATTGGTGCCGGGCCAATCTCGTCTTGACAAAAATAGGGAGCAGTTTAAAAAAAGTGTTCAGTATTTTTATTGTATTCAGGTATAGTCGATTTGTCAATTCCTTTATTATATGTCTGGTAGAAATTTTTGATCAAGTTATATGTTACTTTTTGTCCATTGAAGATGCCCAGGTTTTCTGACCAATGTAATTTGCAAACAGCAGGGAGTACTACAGGCGGAGCCTCCTCATCTCGAAGACGTTTATATAAAGACATGGGACGTTTTGTCACCTGTGTATTTGTTTACCTTTTTATACCTCCAGGATGTATGTGACAAGGTTTTGCTAGTCTGTCTAATGATGTATTAAATGATCCATGGCTTTTTTGCCAACAGAAACTGGATCATCGCCTTGAAGGTGAAGAAACCATACAGTAAGCGGCTCAAGCTCAAGCTGTCCGGAGTACATGTCACCAGACGAGCCAGTTTATGATGAAAATGGAAATATTTTTTTTACTAAGGCCATTCTTTGGCTGCCCACATCTACAAAATACAAAAGTGAGCTCGACCAAAAATTTGAAACTTCATACTAAAGTGAACAGGTAAAACGGCAGTGAACAAAGAGGGTACCTGGCCCAGTGACCCTTCTTCCACTTCCAAGTCTAAAAATCCCATCTTGTTAGAGTTGAATCAATGGATTTCTAAATGTTAACTTAGGTCCAGTATTATTTCTGGTGAATTTTCTGAGGCCAGTGAAACACGTTTTCCATGATTTGTGTCCGAATATGTACCCCAAGTTCACTCTTTGGGGGTAACTTTTCAGTGGACAGAAATGTTTGTTACAGTTTTTGTTAGTTCACTATGATTTGTGTATGGATATGTACCCCAAGTGTAAAGGCATAGCTAACTATTTTAGGGTAACTTTGGGCAGAATAATGTTTATTACAGTTTTTGTTTGTTTACTATGACCTCAAGTGTAAAGGCATAGCTTACTGTTAGGGGGTAACGTTGGACAGAAATGTTTGTTACAGTTTTTGTAAGTGGTAGCAAAATGGATAACTATGTACCCCAAATGTAAGGACATAGCTGTCCACTTAGGAGTGGTAATTGCACACGATATGTTTCAGGCTATACTGTGTATTGATAATAAACTATTTAGTTGCAGGAGCTCCTATTAAGCCTGTACGTATCCGAATGTATCCTGAATGGGAATATGGTGAAGGTATTAAAGTTCAAATCCTGAGTTACGCATTTGTCAGGGGTCATTTCTGTACGAATCCCGGGCAAATCCGAGCGTATTCTGTGTGGAATATATACTATAAGAATCCCGTTTTTCGGATTTGTACGGAATAGGTTCCGGATAGCAGTAACCGATGTTTCGGATTTTCTGGCGAATTCCATTCTGATCCGTCAGTATCCGCTGGTATCTGTCAGCAATTCCGGAAAATCCCGGTACGCATCTGCCAAGATTCAAATTCTTTTCTGTGCGTATCCTGGCAAAATCCGAACGTATTCCGTGTGGAATATTTACTACAAGGATCCCGTTTTTCGGATTTGTACGGAATAGGTTCCGGATTGCGGTAACCGATGTTTCGGATTTTCTGGCGGATTCCATTCTGATCCGTCAGTATCCGCTTGTATCTGCGAAAAATACGGACAAATCCCGGTACGCATCTGCTTGAATCCGAGGCCATTTCGTGCAGTGCAGTGTTCATGAAAGTTGAAAACAATTATCTCGGAAAAACGTACCCTTTATAACAAAATAAAACTGCTATTCTCACTTGAAATACATTAATTGAAATACATGCACAGAGCTAAAACATTTTGATTGCAAACCAATTCCAAATTTGGCATATAAACTTCCAACGTCTGATGTTGGCTACATATACTAGTACATAGTGCTCGAAATCAGTAACGTGTACATTCATTTTCCCACTAAAATAATCACACAGAAACACAAAAACATATGTCACAAAACTGTAATTGGTTGGAAACTTTATTATTTTCAGTCATTATCATGAGTTGTTGTGTATTTCATGTAAGATGTTTGCATGTTATTGTAGTCTACTGGTGAACTACTGTGCAATTACTGGATATTGTTGCTATTGCGATGTCAAAATTGTGCAGACATTTGGAGTTGCAACTGTGTATATTCCTACTAACTTAAGTTATTTTTTCTGTTGGAAGAACAGTTATAGAGTAATGCTACGTTATTTATATTTCGTTCTATTTCGCTCTTTTACGTTCATTTTTGCTCCTTTGTGTTTCTTTTCAAGCTCTGTTGTGTTTCTTAGATTTGCCATTTTTCGTTCCCATTTTGTTGTTTCCGCTTCTTTTCGGTTTCTCTCGCAATTTCTCCACAATCTGTTCGGAATCTTCATGGGGTGTCTGACTGTCCAAGTCTTGACTGGTCTCACCTGTTTGGACCATTGAGAATGAGCTGATTATTTCTCCGAGGAGATTTTCGGCATTTTCCACCAAGGATGATTCTGGCAGATAAAAAAAAATACTATAAACATGCAGCTTTGGAACATGTAGCATATAACTTGCCATAACAATGTAAGGTGCTGGCATAAATGTAATATCTGTGTTTAGTCCCTGTCACACATTAAAACCTAAGTCCCATGATCACCAACCAACCAAAGTTGGCTGAAGTTAGGGAGCAGTCTGGGCCACGCCTACCTTTGTATACGAAACAACTCGAATTTGAGTTAAATTTGAGTCAAATTTGATTCTTGAACACACCCGTAACACTGAAATGTTTCATCATATATGTGCTGACTGTCTTGCAATGTTATGAAGTAACAAACAGTAGGAAGAATGTTGAAGAGAATCTTTTAAGAACATAAGCAGACACACAACGAAACATACGAACACACACACACACACACACACACACACACACACACATACAAACACACTCAACAAACACACACACACACGAAGACACAAAACACATACAGACCTGTGTTCCGGTAGTCGATACAACCCGCACAGTCACAGTGATCTGCCGTGTTCCCACACCAGTGGCCCGGTGAGCAGCACGGGTAGATACCGTCAGGGTCACACTCAGCGGTCCTCCCGTCTGCTGTAGTGTATGTGTCTCCACAGAGGAGATCGTCGCGCCATTTCTTTGTAACTATTAGAAAAAAGACAACAGTTTTATGACCTCTTACCATTGCCAAATTTTCTAACCCAATCATCACCAGTTGTCTTATGAAGACCTACTCACCTACCAAGTTTTATAACAATCCATCTAAAACTTCTTGAGTTATCGTGCTACACCACATACAATGTAAATTTTGTGTTACATTATTTTAGTGGGAAAATTAATGTACACAATGTCATACACATACACATAGACACACAAACGCTACTGAACACATAACCTTTTGGCGAAGGTAATAAACGTAACATCAAAATCGGATCTTACCGCTACAGAATGGCACATCACACAGCTCCCATCTGGTGTAGGGATCCGTGGTGTAGCACCAAAGTCTATACCAGCCGTCCGGATTCCGGCAGTAGTTCTGCTCCAGTCCTGCTGAAGGATAATTAGCGGGTGTCCTGTCGTGTCCATGAGGTGTCTGACTGTCCCAGCGTTGACATGTCTTGCCTGTTGCGGTCATAGAGACTGACCCTCGGTAGGTTGCCCCATTGCCCTCCTGGCATGATTCTGGCAGATGTAAAAAAAAGAGACGAATATGCATAATTATTGAAAGTTTATTGCAAATCCATGCCCGAGGGCTAATTGCAAGAACATGATAACAATAATAAACAGTAAAGATAATAATAAGTAATGCTAATGCTACTTTAGATATACATTTGTAGTTATTGTTGGGTTTGATTTCTTTTCTGCTTGCAGTGGAGTATGAAATGGCCGACATTTTGTGATATATATATGGATTAGGAGGTGTTAATAGAAACGCAATTTTTAATATTATTAAACTGGAAATAACAACGTAAGGGACAAATGCCTTTGTCAGCGTCCTTAACTCAAACTGTCAAACGAACGGTTGCATTTGAACAATTTCATACCACAAAGTGCTATCTAATATTATACGCACGTGCAAGGTACGTCTTTGATATATCATTTTGGCCCCGGAAACAACTCTGTCTGTGAAACAACTTCCGACTTCTATATTTGTCAGGAATATTTAGTATATATATTATATAATACATAATAGATTTTTTTAAATCATGTTGAAGACTCACCCTCATTGCAGCTGGCTTCCTCTGCAGGACCTAAATAAAATACATTTATATATTTGTTACATAGTTATTTTTTCATCGGACTATGTATCATTATATGCATACATTTAGTTGAAGAAGACCAGAGTGACTGGTCGAAAGCTCTAATGTGTATAGGTGAGAACGATTCTATGAGTTTGAACAGAAGTTTTAACTTTAAACATTGAACACAGATGAACTTTCAAGACAGAATAAGTATCTAATAAGGAAGTATACACATTTCAGATATCCAGCTGTTCATGCGTACCTATTTGGCAAATGAAATGTTTCTCAAGCCAGCAGTGGTCATCGTCCCACTTGTAGTTATAATCTCGCCACAACTGAATGCAGTCTTGTCCAATGGTTATTTCATTGCCTATTCCATTATTTGGTTCACCCGGTGCCCAGTTGCTGAAGGCACAACTGGCCAATCTGGAACCGTCTGCCCACATATATGTGCCTTCAGTCTGAAGATAAAGCAAAAAAAAGCAACAAGAATTAAGAGATTTCATACCTCCACGAAATATGTAGAGTTTATGTAAAATTGTTACTGGGGGGATTTGCCTCATTGTATATGAAAGTAAGGTCGTAATTAACAGTTTAATTTATGGTTTTCTTAACTCAAATTACAATATTTTGCGTGAGGAATTCCTATCTTTTGGAAATATTTCATTTCAACATGTCCTCATTAATTATGCAAATGACCTCTACATTAACATAATATATGCATAGTGATGTTAACCTTTAACCCTAAACAGTACACATGGGGTCCGCGCGGACCCCAGCACTATATATTCTGTAATATCTTTTTTGTTTCTAAAGATTTTTTTCTGAAATTTTAGGTAATTGTCACCCACAAAGTTGTCTCTCAATACAGTGCAGAAAATTTCGTTTCTATCATTTAAAAAAAAATTATATTTGATTTTCTTTTGGGGTCCGCGCGGACCCCAGCCGGCTTTCGATCATAATGGATACACTGGAATTCTTATACATTACCTTATTTCCGTTTTTATATGTTTTTATGCACTCATCGTATGTCTACCAAGTTTTCAGAGAATGGTGTAGTAATAGAATTAAATTTTAATAACTTTGGTGTAATTATGACGTCATATGACGTCAGAGCTAATAATATAGTCCGCCATATTGGATTTTGACCAATTACGTCATCAAGTTAGCATATTCTATGCATATTAAATGATTTAACTTATATTTGATTATGTAAGATGTTATCAATGTTGGAAAAGAAGCGTAATTTAATATAAAACGCAGAATTTTTTTATGTTTAAACCAAAATTACTTCTATTTTCAAAAAACTTCCTGCTAGAAACCCGTTGCCATGGCAACACAAAAAAAATCAACTTACTAGTATTAAACTAATATGAACTTTTTTCCAGAGACATTTTAGGAAAGGTCTCCAAATTTCATAGTTCTAGCGCAAGCCGTTTAGCCGCTATCTGAGATCAAAGTTGGGCCTCAAAAGCCCCTTCAGTCTGAAATGGGTTTAAAAATCGGGTATTTCTTCTTGTCGTCTTTTCTTCACCAAAAAATAGAAAAAGTTACAAATGTATGATTTTTGTATGTAATGCGGACACAGAGGTTCCCACATCAGTTTGCAAAACAATTGAGCTGGTAGCATGTTGATAATTTCTAAAAATTAGCAAAAAACTGTTCTGGGGTCCGCGCGGACCCCAGGTGTACAGATTAATCAGTCCGGGAAGGTGTACTGTTGAGGGTTAAGTAACTTACACATGTCACAAGGTGTAAAATTCCCATCATTAACCATTAATAAATGGCAAAATTTTCACATTAATTATGCAAATTAGGTCATTATTTGATAGTTGATATCTGTTTATGTTTCACCTGCCATACATCACATGTATGAAAGTACTATCATATAAAACACTGTAATTGCAGAATTTCGTACTTAATAATGCAAATTTAACCTTCATTTGCTATTTGAATTTAATTACTCTCTCTATAAGTGACTGCTGTGTGTGGCCCAGGGCTAATAAACGGAGATGGGCGCCGCCCTATGCGTCACTTGACGCGGGAAGGCTCTCTAACTTTTAACTATCTCTATAAGCTACCTATACACCAAAAATTATGAAAATACGTTGTTCCTTTCTTGACATCCGCTTTAAAAGTTTTTTTTTTCAGAAACTAACCTGCCGTTCCAGAACAAGCTGCTAGGGGGACAAAACTTACACCATTTATTCCTGACAGGAAAAACTATCTGTCACCAAAACTGCAAGACCATAGCATGTTCAGGACAAAAGATACAAAAACCGGAAGTTCTGCTGCAGTACCAAGGTCATCCGCCAGGAGGTCGGTATTTGACCTTGACCTTTGTCTTCCTGAGACCTACCAATGTACCAAATATCATTACAATCCATAAAGGTGTTCTGAAAAAAAAACCCAGATACATTTCATTACCTCTGTGTACCTAGATGTTGTTTTTGGTTTTTGTTGTTCAAAATTGCATATTGTATTCTCATGCACATAAAGCTATTCAATAATTGACTGAATAAATGAAAGTTGATTATTGTGTCTTTCGATTACACGCCGCCAGACCAAATGGTCTTATAAGACACCAACAAAAGAAAAACATCATAATACCGAAAGAATGGTACAGAGTCCAACCAAATGAAATCAAAAGTTAACATAAGAGCTAGATATACAGTCATAGATGAGGTAATTGACTGTAATTGTTAAACAAAACAAAACAAACGTTTGTCAGACGTTGCACATAGAATTATTGAACAAGCCGTTTAGACTAATGTTTAAAGTTAGGCCACACCGGTTTAATTTTATGGATGACATCCGCGCGCGCATTGATTTTCGCTTGTTCTCCGAAAAAAAAAAGATCACGTCCACCGAGGCTCTGGCCTGGCTCTAGGCCTGGGTAGTCCATGGTAGTTGCGACGATACGAAGCCGGGCACCAAGGCTGTACACCGAAGCTCCACGACTCAAGAACTCAGTACATGCGTACAGTGCCGGTTCATAAATCCCGCAAAAAGCCATGTGCCGGCTTGTCGTATACGTCTCTAAGTACTGCCGCAAATTCGCAATACGAGCTTTGTATTCTTGTGGTTAAGTAGCATTATTATTTCGGGCCGGATTTTTTTATTCGCCCACGCGAACTAGTTTGGGGGTCTTCAGAGGATGTCATCCATAAAATTAAGTCGGTGTGGCCTTAAGTTAAAACTATTGATCGAACACAAAGAAATTCTCTAACCTAGAGCTTTCAACCAGTCACTCTGTTCTTGGTAATATCTAAGACCAAAGTGACTGGTCGAAAGCTCTAGGTCCCCTTTTTCAAAAAATTGGGTTGATGAAGGCTCTCCTCAACTCCACCGAAATCTGGCCCCCCTCGAGGAACTGGTTAGAATATCCGATGAATTTCAGATCTTTGTGTTGCATCAATGTTTACCTTTAAACATATAATTGCCAACACAGATGAACTTTCATGATAAGCCGTATAGACTGTAATTGTTAAACAAAACAAACGTTTGACAGATGTGGGAGTCCACGACGAGGTTTACACCACATATATGTAACAAATGAGTATGTTTAAAGTTAAAACTTCTTGTCCAACACAAAAAAATTCTCTCACCTAGAGCTTTCGAACAGTCACTCTGGTCTTCCTCAGTAGACTGACCCAGGGAAGCTTGTCACGTGGCTTCTTTGAAGTATGACGTCTACACTGGGTCAAAGGTATATGGTAGACGTCACACTTCAAAGAAGCCACGTGACAAGCTTCACTGGGTCAGTCTACTGAGGAAGACCAGAGTGACTGGTCGAAAGCTCTAGGTGAGAGAATTTTTTGTGTTGGACCAAAAGTTTTAACTTTAACATGTTCTATCAACACAGATTGACTTTCATGATAGTCTAACAAATAAGTAGCTGACTTTTTACTCACAGCTTTGTCGTTCAGCCCGATCCAGTAGCTATTGTCACCAGCATTGCCTGTTGCTGAAATCAGTTCTACGATGAAGTTGTTGAGAGCCTCCGTCTTGACATCAGCCAAACGGCCCCCGTCTGCCTCACATGTCTGCTGTGCACTGGCGTGGTCCGTTTGGTACCGGAAGACTTTGTAGAACGACCCTTCTCGTTCTGTGTAGCCTGGATGATTGTTGCTGACCGATCCTAAAGGACAAAGAATAGCCTTCAGTTTAATTCATACCAAGTCTTCCAGTTTAATTTGGGGCTAATTCCCATACCTCAGCAACCTTACATCTAGACCATTGGGCTAATATCGTAAAGTATTGGTAAATAAAGTGTAAGAAATATATGTAGCGGCCATTGAGGACCCCTTGGGGATTAACCCAATTCTGCAGAATTCTGGGAAAGAATTGGGTTAATCTCTAAGGGTTCAACGATGGCTACTAAGTTGTTCTTACATCATATTTGGTGTTTTTACCAAATTTAACATATTAGCACATCCAAATGTAAGGATGCTGAGATATTATAAGGGAAGTAGTCCGGAATTAAACTAGAAGTCCAGATTTAAACTGGAGGCTGTTAGAGATAGAAAGCAGCGTTATTCATAAGTAGGTGGCAAGTAAGTAGAGGAAGAAAAACTTAACTGTGTTAGGCCACACTGCTTTGGATTAAGGAATACCCTTTTGGACACGTACCCTAAAAGATACTAGTGCGCAACATCCGGCCGGGAAGCATGTATATGGTTGGTTGTGTTCATCAACCAGTTTTAAAGTTGACTAACAACTTGTTTAATGCTGCTCCAGAACGTACTCTTCCACCAGCACGTTTAAAAGCAGGAGCAAGTTTGTCTTGAATGGGCTCAAGCCATACTGCCAGTCACGGAGATTAATTGGTTGACCTACACAATTAGTTACTAGCATGCCAAAGTTTCGACATTTGGTTGTACAATTAGCCTGGTGTCCAGTCTATCACGGTTGGGGCGGGTTTTCTTCGGGGCTGTAGAAGCTCTTCCCCGCCCGACTCAGCTAGGTTCCCCGGTAGTTTTTGCACGATGGAAGGTGGGGCTAATCAACTCCTGGCGTGCCAAACTTCTATAGGCATAACAATCCTAACAGGTGAACTGGCCGGGAGAAAACTATTACAGCCCCGACGACAGCCTGCCCCAACCGTGGTAGACTGGACACCAGGCAATATGTAGATACGACCACCTAGTAACCTATGCGATTTCAGGACAGCAAAAATTTCTTAATGAGGCAATCTTTGTGATATTGATACATACTGTTTCACATTAGCACATTTGAGCCAGTATTTCATACTTTGGGCTTTTAAAACTACAGAAAAAAAAACCCAAGATGAGTCCTTTATTTTCTGGGAGGTACACTAAAAATCAGCCCAAGGCCCTTCCAGTAACCATTTCCCGTCATAATTTTTGGAATTTTGCTCCATGAGGGTACTATATATATATATATATATATATATATATATATATATATATATATATATATATATATATATATATATATATATATATATATATATACAATGGGAGTGGTGTGGTATGTAGATAAACGACTAGAATATTGGCGTTGAAAAATCGGGTTTCCAAGCCTTAAAAACTGCACTGGATGCCTTTAACAACGTTACTGCCTTACCGGGGGTTGCCGTGGGAACATCCGGGACCTTAGGGAATCCTCTCTCCGCCATGTTGTTCAAAGTCCCAGCAGTTTGGGCCACTTTTAGGTTGACCCCCTCGATCTTTGTTTTCAACCTTTTAAGCCTGTCTGAAGAATTACAGAAAAAGAACCCGTTGGAGTTTCTCCTATATTCTTTCCTTAGCTAAAATACATGTGACGGTATTTATTACACTAACTGTGGTTTAATTGATCTAGAATTCTTTTAAACCGAGGTGCCCTATAGGGGTTATATAAACAGAGCAAGGGGGCAGGCCATATCACAATTCAACAATAGGTAAATATATTAAAGATTGTTTTGCTATAAGAAAAAATACCGAAACGCGTGATTAGCCCCACTCGATTGTAACACTTTATCGAAGACTTCTGCTAGCCCTTGTTGTCTGAATAATCAGTACATGTTACGTTTTATTCTACATTAAGTCAAATTGAACACATTCATTTTATTGTTTTTTTGTTGTTGTTGCTGCTGTTTGTACTTTGCCATACATTGTACCATGTACAACTGTCGTGCAATAAAGTTCTTCTATCATATACACGCGTATATATAGACACAATTAAGGGAGTACCTCTACGTATTTACACTCTAGTTGAGATAACGTTACTTGATTTCCATAAACAAACACATGGGTACCAATACGTTTACTACAAATAGTTGGTCAACATGAATTTGTCTCACTGTTCCTGGCCTGTACTTACAGTGGCCAGGGTTAATTTTGATTGAAAATTACAGCTTATGTTTATCAAGTTCTGATGGTACTGTTCCTGTAAAAATGACCCCGACTCTGCATTTTAGGTGACTGTAGTGAACAACAGGGTAAATGGATTGGTTGTACCTACCTTTCAGGTGATCTGCTTGTTTCACTGTTAGGGCAGAATTTCCCATCCACAACCACAGAACGAAAACCAACAACTTCATTGACACTCGGATACGGTACTCGCCTCCCATTCTTGATGATCTGAGATACTCAAGTTTCCTTCATCTCAAGAAAATTCCTAGAAAGTTACTGCTCGAACCGAGGTCGCGTCGACTGCGTGATGCAAAGCGTTCCCAGGTCTGGCCTAGACACAACAAGTCTACTTTTGAACTTGCTGGTCGGGTCTACGTGCGATTAGCTAAATGCACCCTTGAGAAGCTAATAAAGCCTCACTACATTGAGAACGATAAACTCAATAACATGTGTGTTGTTCGCTGACGTTGCTGTAAGCTGTTAAAATGTTGAAGACTAAGTTAAGCTTTCTGGTTGACATCGTCTGCACAAAACAAGTTATAACAGCTTTAAACGTCATGTTAAACATGATGTTTGAGAAGATCTAATTGTAGAAACCTTTTGACTATTTATCAAAGAGGGCGAGGGTCATTACTTCCGATGGGCGGTTATTTTTTGTATTGCTAGCAACGTTGTGGCTACAGAGAAATTACATTTTAACCATGGGAACTTTTATGTAGTATTTTTGTGTCATGACGACCGTTGCTATGGTGATAGTATTTGCATGGAGACAAACTGACCTGGTATTATACCAAATGCTGTCACCTTTCTTGTTAAGATTTGTCCCTCCCTCCATCCGCTTTATGCAGATCTAGGGGTGAGTGGTTGTCTACTAATCCCGCCTATCAGAGAAACCTAGCATTTAGAAAACGTTACAATCTTCTACCCAGCATCTGCTTGGAGATAAAGTGTCCTCTATTGAACGGGTGGCAGAGGTCTAGTGGCAGGTACCTGTCACATTTAAAGGTACTGCGGTGCCATGTAATACAATGTAAGCACAGGTCATTTACCCTCTAATTTTGCTTAGCCACCAAAAACAAAATATGGTATGTCGAGTTTCTTATTGTTTTGTGAAATCTCTAAACGAATGAAATACAGTTTTTGCTAAGTTAGGCCATGTTGATTTGATTATATGGATGACTTTGATTATATGGATGACATCCGCGCGCGCATGAATTTTCGGCCGTTTCCAAAAAAAAAAGTTTCCAACCACACTGTAAATTGTACAAAACAGTTGCAAAATGAGCAAATATATACCGAAAATTGCAAAAAAAAATATTTCAACGATTCCAACGTCATAGAATGCCAAAATCAAACAATAAACTAAAATACAAAGAAATGAATTTAAAGAGTAGATTATTCACCATACCATACTCTGTGTCATTTGTTCGACCTTCATAACAACGTAGATTTCATGAAAGCAACTTTTTTTTTTGCAAAACTTTTTTTTTTAATTCGCGCGCTCGCATCAGTTTTGGGATTCCCAGAGGATGTCATCCATATAATCAAATCAACATGGCCTTACTCGCCAAAATCATGTAGCGAAGTCACTATATGTAGGTAATCCAAACGTTATAGAGTCCAAGGACTGTGGATCATGGAAGAGTCTAAAGCAAAGGAATGAAAACAGGCTGTCTGTCATTCCCTTCATAATTATCACATCATAAATAGAAATTTATCATAATACTTACAGTCTCTTTTCTAAAGAGGGTCTTCTTCATACCGCCTGTATATTTGACAGGACAGCAGTGGATTCATGTATGAGCGCGGTCACAGTAGTCGAAGTACGAAGTAATATTTTGATGCCGTCAAATTTCTAAGCAGGCTGTGACAGAACTAACATCGGACAAGGATTCATATCAGCCTTTGTTTATTGTTTATTGTCATTTTGCACATAAAAAAGTAACAGTATAAATTGAAATTATATACAAGCAAATATATGCTGGAGAGCCCAAGAAACCTAAAGGTTTGTCTAGTGGACTCTCCCAAATCCTATTAATTTTACGATCTCTTATTTACATACATTTATTACATTTACATTTAACTTGCAATGTATTAAGGGACAAGCAAACAAATTAACTCAAAATAGTTACAAGATAATATAAAGTTAATTAAATTTCTAAACAATAAAGTAAGACAATCAAGAACATATCATATTGAACAAAAAAAATAAATTTCCATTGGTCAAATCATAAGTTATTATGAGTAAGAACAACATAAGAAACCAATATTAACACAAAGAAAATATCATAGCATAAGAAAACAAGGAAAACAAAAGCAAATCAGGAAGTGGTAGATGGCTTCTCTATCAGGTCAGTTTTTAGATGTCTTTTGAAAGTTGGAAGGGATTGACAATTTTGCTGTGAGTGACTTAAACTGTTCCAGATTAAGGGGCCTCTAAACATTATCGTGAACTGTTTCATATTTGATTTTTTCAGGATTGGCCTTAAATCATTTTTGCTTTCTAGTAGTACTGTAACTGTGGATATCTGAGTTGTATTGAAATATGTCCTGGAATTGAACTGGTAATTGTGAACTTTTGTGTAAAACTTTGTGGACAAAAATTGCTGTTTGGAGTTTATTTATGTCATACACTGTTAAAACTTTCAAGTCGTAAAATAGAACCGCAGAGTTAGCAAATAACAAAGCGCTTCTGCAGCTGATGCAGCGGACGGATTGAAGTAGTGTACGTACTAGCCCAGACTATAACTGTCCGTCATAAGAAGACCTTTGCAGTACATATGCACGACTTGCAATCGTACTACGATCGCACGATGGCTGTGACCTGGCTCAAACCTTACAGGTGAAGACAGGTGTGTCCTGAAATAACGTCAACGGAGGAACGTCACGTGGCGACAGTTTGTCACAGCCAGGTAAACACAGGTAAACACAGCGGCAAACAAACTGCGAGCAGCAAAACCTCATCATATACTTCATGTTTATTACTACCATCGTTACATTGCTACAGACACAAAGACGAGCTCGCCAGTGAGCTGTTACTCTGGGCATCAACCCATGGACACTCCAGCGCAGGGCGACCCCATTGTACCTTCAACAGTGTCCAGTTTAATTCCGGAATTCCAGTTTAATTCCGGACTAATTCCCATATCTCAGCAACCTTACGTCTAGATGGGCTAATATTCTAAGATATAAGTAAAAATGATGTAAGAAATATGTAGTGGCACCCAATTCTGTAGAATTCTGGGAACTGCACCCATGCAGAATTCTGGCTCCAGTTCCCAGAATTCTGCAGATTAACCCAATTCCCAGAATTCCCAATTCCCAGAATTCTGCAGAATTGGGTTAATTCCCAAGGGGTCACCGATGGCCACTACATATTTCTTACATCATTTTTACCTATATCTTAGAATATTAGCCCATCTAGACGTAAGGTTGCTGAGATATGGGAATTAGTCCGGAATTAAACTGGAATTCCGGAATTAAACTGGACACTGTTCTTCATCGACCAACTTGCAATTGCTGAAGATGTTGGGGTGATGAGGGCCGAACACCTGGGGCAGTTAATGGCGGACATAGCGGCATAGAGAGAAAGAGTGGACTTGGTCCGGGCAACTCGCCCGACCTGATGATGATGACTATCATCGTAGCTTAGATAGAATACGTGTATTTAATACCTACATGCTCAGTTGCGGGGAGCATCTGTTTCGTACCCCCTGGACATGAAAGCTGCACTGTTACAGGTGAGGAAAGAGGAACATAGCGTGGTGACAGTTTGTCACAGGCAGGTACATGTACTATTAAACACAGCGGCAAACAAAATTTAAAATGCCATCAGCAAAACCCTATCATATATTTAATGTTTAATAGAGTTCTTTATTGCAAGTTCATGTCCGAATTGCAAACAGACACTGACAAGAACAACGAGTACAGAATGTAGTGATTTAAAACTATATGCTAACATGGAGTTCTACGTATACGATCTACTTATTCAACTTACTAGTATCTCTACTTTAAAACTAATATAACGTTGTTTAATACTACCATCATATACGTAGAATATATGTATTACCTACACGCTCAGTTGTGGGGAGGTCCTCCTGGACATGACAACTGCACTGGTCATGAGCAAATCCGTATAGTTACAGGTGAGGAAAGAGGAACGTAGCGTGATGATAGTTTGTCACAGACAGGTATAACTAAAGGGGGCCCGCAAGCCCTTTTCCGTAGAGCGTAATCGGCCGTTTTAATTCTACGTAGAGCGTAGACGGACCGCTCTAATATTTTTGCGTAGAGCGTATTCGGCGTTTCAATTCTACGTAATGTGTTGTAGCCACTTGGAATTTGTCGTAAAGCGTAATCGAGAGGTTTCCGAATTCAGCGTAGAGCGTTGTCGGGACCCCCCCCCCTCC
>NW_017802591.1:759763-782014 GCF_001625305.1 Branchiostoma belcheri
ACCGCCCCCCCCTGCAGGCCCTCACTAAACACAGCGGCAAACAAAATGCCGAAAAGAATACCCCATCGCCAGTTGTACGGGCCCGGAGAGAGCTGGGAAACGTGTGGATGTGGGGACCCGGATGTGGTTCTGGTTAAACAGCTGTGCCTCCTGCACACGTGACATGTCGGTCTCTTCTGGCATCCGCCAGCGGATCTTGGGTAGCGGACTAAAGCTAACAAGGCTGGATACCAGGCTACTTCTGGCAACGGCTTTCAGGTCGGTTAGCCTAAAACCAGGCCTGCCTGAGGGGTTAAGGATAGTAGAACATCGGGGAAAGTAGTGGCCTCCACCAGGCCTGCATAAGAGGTTATGTATAGAAGAATATTGGCGAAAATAGTAGCCTCCACCATGCGTGCCTAAGGGGTTACGGATAGTATAATTTTGGCAAAAATATGGTGAACTAGAGTTCCCCGATCTCATACCTTCGCCAAATGATGTTAATCTTTATGACTGACAAAGTCTAGATTAGATTATTCCCCCCTGATTTAAGAAATAGGAACCTAATTTTCATGAATTATATCATTTTATCATAATCTCAACCAAAAACAGTCTTATATTAACAAAGAATGCATTCTAGCATTTCCTAATAAATTATGCAAATGAGGTACTGATTTGAATAAATTATGTTTAATGATGTTCACCTCAATTTAACTTTCAAATACCACAAGTATGAAATTCCAGGCAGTTATCATGACATAATTATAAAATTTTCTCATTATACAAATTAAGTCATTATTAACATAATCAACATCTTTCTGTGTTTCTCTCGTTGTCAATTACCAATGTCACAAGCTTCAATTGTCCTATCATGGAATGCAGCTGATTTATAGAATTTCCCCATAAATTATGCAAATTACATCCATATTTGCATAATTGTCACATAATTATATTAAGCATCACGTAAGCTACCTACATACCAAAAATCACGACGATCCATCAACCGGTTCTTGAGTTATCCCCTTTGGAATATTTTCAAGAATTTATCCCTGCAGTTCCAGAGCAAGCCGCTAGGGGGCCTTAACTCACGTCACTTCTTTCCCACCACAAGAGCTACCTACCATCTAAATTTCATCACCATGGCATGTCTAGATCATGAGATATCAAAACCGGAAGTTCAGCTGCAGTACCATAACAAGCCGCTAGGGGGTCCAAAATCTAATCATTTTGAGGTCTCATCAAGACCTACCCACTTACCAAGTATCAAGACAATCCATCAAGGCCTTCTCAGGTTATCGTGTTTACAGACAGACAGACAGACAGACAGACAGACACACACACACACATACACGAACGCCCCTGAAAACATAACCTTCTTAATAATTGTACATAGACCTGATCTGAGAGTTTCTCTCGTTCATTTATTCATTCCCTCACTCAGTGCGCTAAGCTCGCGCAAATATTGACGTGATAATCTCTGTATTGTAAATGAAGGAATGTAAATGTTAGAAAACTGCCTAAGGGTTCAAAATTCCACCAAAGACTGTACAAATACATGTTTATAGTCCCCTTCTATGCTTTGTACAAGACAGTCAGAGGTTTCCTAGAGTAATAGAAGTTACCATACGCTGTATTGTATACGAATGGCTAAGCAATAAAGTTATATGATGAGATGAGATGGCAAGACAGATTTGGGGTTGTAGTATCTCCATAGTTAACTACACTAATCTAGAGTTTTTCACTCTAATGGACCGTTCCAGATCGAACACATCGAACCCCCGACATGTTCTATTTCGAACACGTCCGTCAAAATCTGCGCGGGAAGGGCCGTACCGACTGCCGCCGCCAGAACGTCGGATTTGCCTCCCAACTTTAGGATCAATTTTTTGGCAGCGAAAAACTCTCCCAGGAGACAAAAAAATTGGTTAAGCTATATTTGTTGAACGGTACATCCGCAGAGTAGAATTATTTTAGGAGGGGACAGAGGTAGTTTCAGTGAGAGCAAAATGTTTTCGCTCAATACAGACGCGGGATTGGCCGCATAACATCACACGGTAGGTGGAAAAGAGTGCCCGGTTGCTGACTAACAGCCGATACATGTGTGAAACAGAGTACGTTTATCTGTAACAGGTTTTCCACGGCATTTGCTGCATGCATCACAGCTGCATACAAGCTGAATAAAGGGGGAAATAAAAACTCACGGGGACTCACGAGGGAGGGCGCAACGTATAAAGGGATTTGTGGTACAACTGGAAGAATAACAGAACGTCCTTAATCAACTTGAAAATGCAAGCAATGTCACAAATTCAGTTTCACATGTAAAACAAGGAGTCTTTATCAAGCAGACTTTAACTCAGTTTGCTGCTTTTCCCGCGCCGAGATTGACGGAGGTGTTCGAAATAGAACAGGGGATTCGATGCGTTCGATATAGAACGGTCTATTGCGGAGAGCACTTTTACAGATTCTTATGTTGTTCATTGCACATGTGACGGGTTGTCTCCGTAAATAACTTTCATCATGCCCAATGCCTGTTCGTAATACCTCATGGCCGTTCTGTAATCACCGAGTTATTGCCAACATGCCCCAATGTTGTTTAGTGATGAAACGATGTCGGGATGTGGCGTTGTTTCCCCATGGATTGCTTTCTCCATCTTCAGTGACTGTTCGTAATAACTGATAGCTTTCCTCTGATCGTAAAGGTCACTCCAACAGTCCCCAATGTTGTTTAGTAATAAAGCAATGTCGGGATGTGGCGTTGTTTCACCATAGATAGTTTTTCTCATCTTTAGCGACTGTTCGTAATAACTGATGGCTTTCCACTGATCACCAAGCTCATTCCAACAGGTTCCAATGTTGCTAAGTGACGAAGCAATGTCGGGATGTGGCGTTGTTTCGCCATAGACAGCTTTCCACATCTTCAGTGACTGTTCGTAATAACTCATAGCTTTCCTCTGATTGCCAAGTTCACTCCAACAGTTTCCAATATTGTTTAGCGATGAAGCAATGTCGGGATGTGGCGTTGTTTCGCCATAGAGAGCTTTCCTCATCTTCAGTGACTGTTCGTAATAACTCATAGCTTTCCTCTGATCGCCAAGTTCACTCCAACGGTTTCCAATATTGTTTAGTGATGACGCAATGTCGGGGTGTGGCTTTGTTTCGCCATAAATTGTTTCCCTCATCTTCAGTGACTGTTCGAGATGACTGATAGCTTTTCTCTGATCGCCAAGCTCCATCCAACAGTTCCCAATGTTGTTTAATGATGACGCAATGTCGGGATGTCCTGTTGTTTCGCCATATATAGCGTTCATCATCTTCAGTGATGGTTCGTAATAACTGATAGCTTTATTATGATCGCCAAGGTCACTCCAACACGCTCCAATGTTGTTTAGTGATGAAGCAATGTCAGGATGTGGCGTTGATTCGCCATAGACAGCTTTCATCATCTTCAGTGATGGTTCATAAAAACTGATAGCTTCCATCTGATCACCAAGCTCATTCCAACATGCTCCAATGTTGTGTAGGGATCTTGCAATGTCGGGATGTGGCGTTGTTTCCCCATAAATAGCTCTCATCATCTTCAGTGACTGTTCGTGATACCTGATAGCTTTCTTCTGATCACCAAGGTCACTCCAACATACCGCAATCTTTCCAAATAATGAGGCAAATACGGGACGGGTTTTGCCGCCTCCAAAAATAGTATTTCCAATGCCAAGTGCCTGTTCGTAGTGCCTCTTTGCTGTCTCAAACTCCCCGCGCATGTGGCAGACATTGCCTAGTTCAGGAAGTATGTCGAACTGTTTTTCCTCGTCATCGCCCGCCTCTTTCAGTGCTGCCTCCAAATGACGTATGGATGTGTCTAACTGCAACAGTTGTCGTGTTATTCTGCCCTTTGTTAGAGATGATATGTCACAGATAGCTTTTGGGAATATTGTTGTCGTCAGATTTTGATTTGCAACTGTATCCATTATGCATCCTTTTAACGGAATGGCAGTATAGTAGTACCTGAACAACATTTTAGAGTCTGGTATGTAGAAAACTGACTCAACGATGGTATCATCTACGTCATGTTTGTCCAGTTGGACTTTCATCTCCGTGAGAGGAGACAGTTTGTCCTTCTGTCCTCCTTTGGCAATGTACGTTCTTAACCGTAGCTCCGCTGAGATGCTGATCAGTACAGTCAAGTGGTGGGCATCTTCTTCACTGATCCGCTGTGTCTTGTGTAACTCTTCTATCATTGCCCACACACTGGGGATCGTAATGCCACTGTAAACACTCAACACATCGACGGCTACGCTAGGAAAACGGTATATTTCTTTCTTCACATCCAGAAGTTTTGCTTTCGGTTCAACATTTTCCATATGCCGAATATCATCCTCAAATGTTACTGACAACTGTTTGGGCACAGAGGAATAGTCTACACTTTTGTTGACTCTGTCCGTATACTCATTCACCAAAGACTCTTCTCCAATTAAGTAAGTCACTCGTCTGAGGATGTCTGACAGGTGATAGCCTTCCGCCAGTGCGATGTGCAGATGCTGATATTCGGCCAACTTGACAGGAGTCTGGACGAGACTAACAGGATCTTTGCTTTTAGTTTTATCTCTTCCAAACGGAGTCTTCGAAGCCCATGGCATGAAGCCGTCGAAGGCGAAGCCGCGAGGTGTGACGGAGTCGTAGAACCAGTCTTTCTCTGGGTTTTGTGAGAGAAAGTCGTTGAGTGACGGGATGGCCATGGCTGGGAGGATGGTTTCCCCAAGGTTGATGACTTTTAGATGTAAGTAGTGTGTGATATTTAGGAAGTACCTCCGTGTATCATCATCATCCTTCCCCTCCTCAATCAGAATGGCGAACTCCAGGTCGGAGTACGGCGTAACCAGTTCTGTGGCCTGTGACCCCATCCCGATGAAAGCGTACTTACAGGGAGGAGGTCCGAGTTTGGCAATGCATTCATCTGTCAGTACTTGGATAAACTCTTGTCTTCCAACCGCGATGCTCTTGAACAAGTTCTTGATTGCTTCAGCTCGTTTGATCTCTACCTCTCTCACGACGGGATCGTCTTCATCATACTGATAAGGGTTGTGTTCCTGATGAATTGCTTCGAGCTGAGATTTTACACGGGCGCGCGAGTTGTGCAGTTCCTTTATGTGATCTAACGCGCTGCTATACGGACACGGTTCACAGTCAATGTTACAGGTGTTTCTAAGAAACTGCCTTTCTGTTTCTTGCAGTCTTGTTACCATGTTTTGTTTGTCTCCATCTGTTCTGGCCATGGAGGCGTTATACAGAGCTGCCGCCTGTGTGAATTTCCTACCTTCTCCTGTCCGCTTACCTCGCTCGACGTAGACGTCACCCAACCTGCACAGACAGTCGGCTTCTTTAGCCTTGTTGGGTTTACTGCGATCTGTAGATAGGGAGAAGAAAAGAAATTGTAACATTCATATTCAACTTAGTTTCAAAGATGATATTTGTGTTGCAACTAACGGTTTTTACTGAAAAACACTAGATGTTTAAAATCTAAATTATTAGTTATAGATAAATGATCATTGCAAAGAAACTATATGACGGACCGTGAACCAGCTTCAGGGCGGCTGCTAGGTTCTGCTCTGCTGCGTTCAGGTCTCCATTTCCCAAGTCACGGTCTGCCGTCTGGATGTACCTGCGGTAGGACCTAAACAACGACGCAAACGTTGTGAAACAAAAATACTTCACAGAAGCGATACATTTACTCAGTTGTGTTGTTCAAAGGACATAGGATGCCAGACATACATTAATATTGTTATGAAATTGTACAGTCTAGTCTTTCTAACGTCACAAACCCAACTGTAACACAATGCATATGATAACGTGTGTAATGCATTTCTAGATATACTAAATGGACCCTTATTTATGTTTATCAAAGAGGTATTAAGATTTGAAAAAATACGCAAGAATTAATACATCAGACAAGAAAATATCATAAAATCACAGACACTAACATGTCGTCGTCAGCTTGACTGGTGGTTCCGTCGCTAGAGGGCGCAGCTGAGAAGGGAGAAAAGTGGTCCTTCCGTCCTCTCACGTCTTGTTGTTTCGTACGTGTTGACCTCTATGAGAACCGATAGGAAGTACATGATCAACAGGTTATGGATTGTACAATTAAAGGACGTTACATGGTCCTTGGAAGGTCCGTCAAAGTATATTGTCCCTATGAGACCCGATATATATCGGGTCTATATATGAGACCCGATAATTAGTCTGTATCGGTATAACGGGTATAACCGCCCTACGGCGTAACACACCAGCTTTGCAGGCACGCGGCGCGGCGGCAGCTAGCTATATCACACCGAACGACTTGTTACACTCAATCTTTGCACATGTAATTGCAGGAGTTGTTTAAAGCTTTCTAGTGATGATGCCCTTACTGTGCTTGGTGGCAACGAGTTCCAGTCTACGATAGTTCTGGGGAAATACGAGTTTTTGAACATCTCGATTCTTGGTTGATAATTCTGATAGGCATGACGGCATGACTGTTTCTCGTTCTTTTCTGGGCTGGTATCAGATACGTATAGTGTTCCTGTACATCATGCACAGTCTGGACATTCAATTTCTACGTCTGTCTTCCAGCAACCCCTACTGTAGTTTTTCGTTGTTACGCATTTTATTCACGGAGTATGACTTAAACGGCTTTACGCGCAGCTGAAAACAGCATAATTCATCTTTAGAGTAATCCATGTTTACGTATTATCACTTTTTTATCAAAATTGTCCGAGGCTATTTTGCATATAAGTCGAGATTTTTTTAACTGTGGCGATTTTTTAACGAAAAATGACAGAAAAATAGCTGTTTCTGTCGTTTTTGGCCCAAAAAAGCAATGTAACTGTCATTTAAAACAAAATAGCCTCGGACAAAAATAATAAATAGGGGGTTGGCTTTCTACTTGTAAAATATCATGATGAAAGGTGTTGTTACCGCTTGCGCGTAAAGCCATGAAGTAAACAGCTTTTTTTAACCAAAATGTTGATTTTTAACCCAAAAATTCAGAAGTAGTAAAAACAAAATAACCTTTATTCAATGTGTTTCAAGTACTACCAGAACTGTGTGAAGTTTAGTTGTGGTGCGACCAAGCTATCAAAAGTTACAGCCATATGTATGAAATACTAATCATAGTTGGCCATAGGCTGCCTTAACCCAACCGAGATTGACCAAGACCTACGTCTACCCACAGACTAAACAAGGGCGGTGTTTAAAAAACACACCGGCGACGTGAGTATTTTAATAATATAATAGTATAAATTTGTAACCCTTTTGATATAGCTTGAGTAAAAGGAATTTTTCTTATAACGGATTGTTGTTTTAGTACTACTAGTATTTTAAAATGTGTGTGTTTTTAACACCGTATTGTATGTAGGAAGTTGTATTGTTTGTTTTTGAGGGTGCTAATATGATGCATGCATCAACGAATGAAATGTGTACCCTGAGCTGTAACTCACATTCGTATGGATTTATGTTTGATTATTTAGGAAGTACGTGAGTAAGGTATAGTTATTAGGAAAGAATGGTATCTGACGCAAGTATTACCAAATAAGGATGAAATTTTTAATAGGTATTGCCATATATGATAGACACGCCACGTGTACACTGAGTGGGTCTCCACCAGAAAGCAGACCGGGCGCTCGTCCAAGGTTCCCCAGATATCTGACGTCTCCATATTCCACCTAACATGTCTGACTTTCCTCAGCGCCTTCACAAATTCACGGAGGCGTTGAAGGGACTTGTGCAGAGCTACCCCAAGGTCACAGTATGGGACCACAGACGTCTGTGGAGACACAACCCAAACTACTTTGCGCCTGCCGGCCTACACTTGTCCGATCTGGGAAACCTCCAGTATTACAAGAGTGTCCGCGGGGCTTTAGACCGCCAGCTAAAGCACATTTAAAACGTGTTCGCTTGTCCCTTGTGAACCCCTTTCCTTTCTCATTCCGACACAATTTGTGCCCGATTGGCTGGTTTCCCCTTTTCGTTCGCACACGCACGTGGTCTTGGTTTCTTTCACGCAGTTAGGCGTGTTTCGGCCGGGTTTTTGACATGAGACACATGTTAATATATTTGAGACAATCTCTATCCTACATCATGCCTCGCACGTGTTGATACTATGGTTTGTGATACAACAGAATAAAAGGTTGCATATCTCGCCAAACAAGAAATGTCTCTTCTGTTTATTGTGTTAGATTGCACTATATAACTAACGGTGACCTGGCCCGATAAAAGGCGTAACGTAAACAACCGGAGCTCAGTCTGACGTAAACCTTCGTGGTGTTCACATCGCGGAGAGCTCCGCTACGTAATACTTCAATATCTAAGGCCCATTGCCCCCCACACATTCAGAGCAACAAGTATGGCATTGTATAATAGTGTATACAATAGTGTATATAATTTACGGGCAGCATCCTTGCACCGACAAGCGATACCCCGACCCGTACGGTGAATGTCGGGTCTGGACACCGTGTAGTAACGTAACCGGCATCGCAGTCTCATCAGTGCCCGTGTCCTCTGGCGACACTTACTGAGAGGTTTCCCGGATAACATTTCAATGCACATTGCAGTATTTACGCTATGGGTCACTGAATAAACGAATTATTGGTGATTTCCCTGGATACATGACGAAAATATAGGTATACAAACTATGATACGATCGTGGCCGAGAGCGGAGACCGTTACTTTGCACGGCCTACTTCGGTACAACACAGTCAATGCTCCGCTCGGAACGCCACAGACACAAATAATTTCTAAACTGTCGGTAACATAAATATCGTCATATACACATCCCCTAGTAGATACTCTGGTTAGTCTGGGTAAAGGATAACAATTACTATGAGTAGGTCGCGCCCGTTGAGATAACGTTGGAATATAATATGGACTCCATTGATGATTTTTTTACAAAGAATTACTAGAAAATCCGTTCCATGTATCTGCTTGGAGATTGTGTCGGTCGGATCTTCCTGTTTACGAGGTCTCCAAGCAGATGTTCGGGGGAGGGTATAGTTGGGGTTGTCCCTTTCTCTATATCTGCTCCATTGTTTGATCTTCAGATGATTTTTTACACAGAATTACTAGAAACATTCGTTCCCTGTATCTGCTTGGAGATTGTGTCGGTCGGATCTTACTGTTTACGAGGTCTCCAAGCAGATGTTCGGGGGAGGGTATAGTTGGGGTTGTCCCTTTCTCTGTATCTGTTCCATTGTTTGATCTTCAGATGATTTTTTACACAGAATTACTAGAAAATCTGTTCCATGTATCTGCTTGGAGATTGCGTCGGTCGGATCTTACTGTTTACGAGGTCTCCAAGCAGATGTTCGGGGGAGGGTATAGTTGGGGGTTGTCCCTTTCTCTGTATCTGCTCCATTGTTTGATCTTCAGATGATTTTTTACACAGAATTACTAGAAACATTCGGTCCCTGTATCTGCTTGGAGATTGTGTCGGTCGGATCTTACTGTTTACGAAGTCTCCAAGCAGATGTTCGTGGGTATAGTTGGGGTTGTCCCTTTCTCTGTATCTGTTCCATTGTTTGATATTCGAGTGAATGCTTACAGACTTACTGAAAATTAGTAAAACAAACATTAGGTCCCTGTATCTACTTGGAAATTGTATTGGTCGGATTTTACTGTGTGCGAAGTCTCCAAGCAGATGTTCAGGGCATAGTTGTAGAGAAAAAAATGAACACGCTACACAACATTATGATACAGTAAATGAAATAAAATATGGTTATACCTCTCTCACAAGCAAACTAAGATGACTTTGCATAAAACATTCTTTCATAAGATAATCGTGCAGAAGACTAGCTATTCTCTCTTTTTTTTAATATTTACATATCACCTTTTTCCAAAACTGTAGGACATGTAGGATGGCACATGCTTTTCTGTCATTCCGTGAGTTTGGAAGCTAAAGGCCTTTTGCCCTGCAAAATAGGGTTTTTGCTGTAAACCGGAAGGGAGACTATTTCCCAGTAAGTCCGTCGCGACAGTTGCCATAGCAACAAACCTATCTGTCTGGCTGACCACCTCTGGGTGCAGTGGGTGGTCCGTGCACGAGGCACCATACATTCATTCAGTCGGTCGCCAGCTACCCGCGAGGACGTACTAAACTTTCGTTGTACCAACTGACAAACTATTTGACTTATTTGACTCATTTGCCGTATCAACGATACTTACAACTGGACCCCTGAACGTATTCAACTAGTAACGCTTCTACTGTTAGACGAGACGAGCCCGCAGACGAGGCCGTACCCGCGTGGCCGTACCCCGGACCACTGAGAACAACTGCCCTCCTCTCCACCAGCGATAACAGACTCCCAAAACGGTGAGTTCATACGTGCTTTTATTTAGGGTACACTTTTAAGCAGGAGCGTTGACAGGTATCATATACATTTATGGTAGGATCCGGAGTGTATTTTATGTATAGAAACCTTCCGTGTTTGGAGTCCTGATTACGACTTCACATTTCTGATCGTTCGTCTTATATAGCAGACTTTATAGAAGACTTACATTCTCCCCTGTAACCACCCGGCCTGTTCAGTGGTTGTCTTGTGTGACTTTGATTGTGAAACGTGTCAATGTTTTGCGCTGGACATATCAGCCTTGTCTACAGCTGAATAATTTCTACGTTTCTTTGACTTGAATATGAGATGTACACCTTGTTTTGAAGCAAATGTAGCGCTGGACTACTTTAGTGTTTCCCACAATAATCTGCCTTTGATGTCCATTGCAATGTGTGTGGGGGCATTCTAGACAGATAAGCCAAACTTGTCTTATCGCCCATGCCCTCGATAAACTGAAACCGTCCTGCTTGTGGAAAAGGACGCGAGGAGAGAGCACATGGATGCTCTGATTGGTCAATTCCGGAAAAGTTTGAGCGTGGCCCGTGCGATACAAACAAGGAAACCCCGTTCGGTACAAACGGAGAATTCCCCGTGCACTGGTCAACGTAAACCTAGCGGGCGAGGATCGGCTTTCGTGTCCGGCATAAATTTCCTTATGGCCCACATGGCGACATAGAACTACTTTCACGGCCAATGCAAGGCATGTGGCGTGTGAGATTCTGAAACACGTGGTATCTGGATGTCTGGGAGAAGCAGGGCTGCCATTGGTCGAATTAGGTGTCAAGCTTGTTGCTGGGCAGGGGCCAAAAAATAGTTTATACTAAACAAACTTCAGATTTTAGTAGCCGAGTCCTAAGGCTCAATGAGAAGCGAAATCTTCAAAATAGGAAACGAAGCTACCTTCTTGCCAAAATAAGGAAGCCACTTCTTAACATATTTACAGGTAAAGAAGTAAGGTTATAAGCGTTTTTCCTCCTTTCGGTTCCTGCGATAATGACACGAGGCTAATCACCGCTGTTTCCCTACAGTTGCCCAGGCCGACGGGCGTGGAGATACGTAGCCCCTTTGCCTTCTCTCAACCAGGGATACAGACATAAAAAAAGGTGAGTTCATGCGTACTTTTATCGATAATTCTACAGGGTATGGATGTTTGGTAACGTCGGCCAGTTTTGGCTAAGTTAATTTATGAAGCGCGACTGCTACTTATGCAGTTAACAGCTAATGTGTTATGTCAAGTGTACTTTTGACGCACATTCTATATCAGCCTTGTCTTCAATTGTTTTCTACGTTTCGATGACTTGTTTAGGAAATGTACACCTTGTTTTGAAGACTCATTTCAAACCGCTACCATTTGCTGTGACGTTCGCACCACGATATGTTTTGGCCGAGATCTTTATGAGGCGCGGTGTGAGGCATATTACTGTTGACTAACGTGCTGTGGATAGAGGGTAGCCATTAAATCTTGAGTTTTGTCAGGTATCATATACAATAATGGTAGGAGTATATTTCATGTATAGATACCTTCAATGTGTGAAGTCCTGTCTGTTGTTTTGTCCTGACACTAGCAACAAGCCTCACACCTTATTAGACCAATGACAGCCTTTACTTCTCTCCATACAGTTGCAGTACCATGTGCCTTAGCTAGTGCGCAAGCTAAAGCCGGGACAATCACATATGCCAGAAGCCGTGGTCACAGCTGATTCAAGCCTCCCGGTCACAGAGCTGATCATGACAACTGACTCCAGTCTATCTCCTTTGTGTAAAATTTTGTTTCGATATTGTTGATGATGGTAGAAGGAGCATGTTGATATCATATGTGTATTAAGTAGTAGCATCGTCGACAGAAAGAAGGCAACATGGGAGGGAACCAGATCAGTAGCAGAGCCATCACGTGCAGGCTATGTAATGCATTGCTAGCCACAGTAAACCTTACACCAGTTAGAGATTACTGGGATGACTTACATACGTCTGTACTACGATGATACATTGCCTGTGTTTTACGGTATCTTAGTGTATATATTGTAATGGCCTATTTTATATGTATTTAGAAAACCTCGCCAATGACGGTTCAAATCGAATCGAGGAGAATGTACACATTTTGAAAACCATGAATATGCTGAACAATCGGTGTATATGGGAGCTGTGGTACGATTGCACTCTCTAACTAACTTGTAAGAGGATGATAGTGCAAGACCTGATGAAACTCCGAACAGTTCCCTTGTAATAACTTATACAGTTCTCTGTTATTGTAGTCCCTGTTATTGGTCCGGATACAAATATGTGTGCTGAAGTGATGTACCACTGTTATGCGGTAATACATAATATAAAGACACAGGATTTCTACGACAAGGGACGTCAGTTCAAGAAGGAAAATATAACTCAGTTAAGACTGAAAGGGTTAACGTATCCAGTATCATATAGTCATAGCCAGTCCGTCTTTAAAGTCTCCCGTGCCCAGTGTGCGGAAAGCCTTGTCTCTGCGTCTTTCTTTTATCCTCACAAAGTTGCATTGAAGAGAACTTGCATTCATCTGTTGATTTGATTATATGGATGACATCCTCTGGGAACCCAAAAACTGATGCGCGCGTGCGAATAAAAAAAAAAAGTTTTGCAAAAAGAAAAGTTAGCTTTCACTATGAAATCTACGTGGTCATGAAGGTTGAACAAATGGCGAATAATCTACTCTTCGAATTCATTTCTTTACATTTTTTCCTTTGATTTTGGCATTCTATAGCTACGACATTGGTATCGTTTCTAAATGTTTTCTTTGCAACTTATGGTAAATTTTTGCTCATTTAACAACTGTTTTGCACGATTTACAGTATGGTTGAAAACGTTTTTTTTTTGGAAACGGCCGAAAATTCATGCGCGCGCGGATGTCATCCATATAATCAAATCAACATGGCCTTGTGTCCAAACACATACTTTTCATAAAGAGAAGGAAAACTACCAGAAAAAAACAACAACTAAACGCGGTGACATATTGGTTTATATTCAGACAATCACGACATCTCCTTTGAAACATCTGACTTCAAATGCCGACCTTGTTCAATTCCAAACAATGTTCCTGTCCAAGCTGTCGGAAAAGCTCCAAAGTCATTGAAAAACAGCTAAGCAGCTGAGAGGGAAGACCTCACCCGCAAGGTGTTGCCAAAAATGAATTCCCTGGGAGGGAAGACCTCACCCGCAAGGTGTTGCCAAAAATGAATTCCCTAGGGAATGCGTACGTGGAATATGTAGAATTCCTGGCAATTCAATCGCAGTACTATACTAAGGGCTCCGCCCCTGAGGCGTCGCCAAAAAGGGAACATATACACATCTTCTTAAATAATTGTGTCAAAACAAACAAGAAATAAACTTAACGTCTCTAACTCATCATTAAAATCATTAGTTCCTCCAAATAGCTGCTTAGTTCACTCACCTTGTTTCTTGTTGTGGTCATGTGTTGTCTGATTTTTGCAGTGTACAGTAAGCGGTGAACAATGACAACTGTTCTATGAACGTTGTGACACCGCGCCATTGCCCTATTGTACAGAGCAGTAGTCCTGGTCAAGTTTCTAGTGTCTCCAGTTTCTGTTCCTCTTTTTAGGTACACGTCACCGAGACTCTTGATCGCTTCTGCTTCTAACATGTTGTTATCGTTTACTATCGCCTCTACCATCACCTGTGCGTATCCAACCAGCAAAGAGTCTGTGTTACCCCCGGTAGCCCGTCTCTTGTCCAGGGCTTGAAACGTTGCTGCTACCTTTGCAGGTGTAGTCGTCTCCTTGTCTTCAGTTGACTGTTCCTTACCCTGTGACGACAGCCCTTGTAAAAGCCTCTTCGTGTAGTGGTAGCGGTGTTCTATACCATCTGCCTGTTCTTCATGGTAACACCGTACCATAGCAGCCAGATAAAGCGCCAAGGCCGTGTTGAACTTCCCCACGTCCTTCCCGAGTCTTCCCTTCTCCACGTTCACGTCGCCCAGAGTTTTGAGCAGCTCCACTTCCGCCAGCCTGTCCGTGTCGGCCATGGCGTCCACCAGGGCACGGAGGTAGCCTGTCTCCGCCCGGGCTAGTCCGTACCTCCTGCCCTTCTCGTCTGTCTCACGGAGTTTCTCACACACACGCAACATGGCGGACACTTGCTACGCTAGCAAATTTCTAAAAATCCTTGTCTTCGTAGGCACAGCTCCCCTTAATGCGCCTGACTTGTGTCAACATTACGCCATCCGTCAATGCAGAGGTCAAAGGTACAATAGACAAAAGCTTCGGAAATATCCGTAAACATATCAGGTAACCTGTCTACCTTCGTAAGACTCAGGTGCTAGGGCCAGGGCCTCATGCTTTCTTAACACAGTTTTCCAGGCGCCTGATTCTTTGCTGCCACCACTGCATCTTTAGGTGCTAAAATAAGTCCATTTTTCATTTGATCTTTTTAGCATTTTGCATTGGGTCTTTCAGTAGGTCTTGTATTCCGTAAACCCTGCCGGTATACCTTAGGCCATATTTGTACAATCAGAAATTACAGTAAGTTGGTGAGCGGTCCCAACTAGACACTCGAATTCCTACCTAGCCTAAAAATTTTCTCTACTCTACTCTTATATACTGTACAGCCTATAGGTCTATTCTAATGTTTTCTACCCCTAACCTAGCTCGAATTTCACTGTTTAAATTGTAGCCGTACACTAGTGGTGTTAATGTTTTGAGTAACCCTAGTGACAAAGACAACAGGTCACGGTCTGTAGCCTCTACCACGGTTCCCACTTGGTATGTGTATTCACGCAGACCACTGATTCTGTACTTAAGTCATTGCCCTGGTATGGTACCGGTACCTCTACTTTAAAGTTTTAACCTGGTCACGACCCTCTCCCGTGGCTTCAATGTGGCCGTATATGCCATGGTGGTAATTTTTGTAACCCTTGTAATAGTTACATGTATCAGTTTGTGGCCCCCACCATGGTCCCCACTTGGTATGTATTCACGCAGACCACTGATTCTCTACTAAAGTCATTGCCCTGATATCCCTGCTTTTAAGTTCAAGTTTCAAGTTCAAGTTTTATTAATAAAATCAGCCTTGCAGCCAGTTCACAAGTCAACCAAGCTGAAAACACTGATTTTTACAATTTTGAACATAGTAAATACAAATACACATTAACATGACAATACATATACAGACACGCAAACAAACATGTTACATCATTTTAAGTCCAAACGCAAACAAACATTTTAAGTCCTACCCGGTCACCAGCCTCTCTCAGGGCTCCATTGTAGCCGTACAGGGTGTTAATATTTCTTGTAACCCTAACTCTTCTAACCCAATGACAACATGTCACCGTCTCTGACCTCTACCATGGTTCCCACTTGGTATGTGTATTCATGCGGACCGCTGATTCTGTACTTAAGTCATTGCCTGCTTTAATTCTTTATTTTTATTTCACTCCATACTTTAGTATGGAGGGAAATACTGTTTTTACTGATGATTCTCCTCCTTCTTCTTCTTCTCCTCCTGCCATTTCTTTAAATTGATTCAATTCCTTCATTTTTGGGCCAAACGACCTGGAATTTCGTATAAAGGTAGAGTGGGTAAATACCCCTAGGCGTTTTTTTATTTTTTTTGATACAAGCTTTACAATCGTTTTATTTGCGTTTTAGCTGTTCCCATAGGAAAGTACTGTGGGGCGTACGCGCGTGACGTAATAAGAAAGGAATTCGGGGGCGGGCCCAAATATGGGCATGCAAGCATGAACCTGACGCAGCCTAATCTTTTCTTCTTGCTGATTGGCTGTTGGATTTGATTGGATTAACTCAATTAACACCTGTTCAAAGCCATTCCATTTTTGACAGTATGAACTCAAGTGTTTTTGGTAGGTACAGCACAGGCCACGAAATACGCATCAATTTTCGAGGGACGTTCTGCGGGAGAGTGCAGGACGCTGTGCGGGACTTCCCTCGGGAGAGTGCGGGACGTCCTCCGGGAGAGTGCGATACGTTCTGCGGGAGAGTGCGGTACGTCCAGCGGGAGAGTGCGGTACGTTCTGCGGGAGCCAGACATTTTGCTCTTCTCTGTTGGAACAACGCAAGTTGGAGGTCAATGACCTGCGCCCGGCGTGTAAACAAGATTGGACAGGGAGCGGCTGTAATATCAAAGGAGCCGGCGGCTTCTGCTAGCCGGGTTGATAGTTAAGTAACATCAAGGTGGTTCAAAAGCAAACCTGATAAAGAAGGAAACCCCGTAGTTAATAGTTGAAAGTCTTGGTGGCTTGAGGCGATCGATACCGCTATGCTGTTTACTTTATATGACATACAATGCAGTGAGTGATGTGTATCGCAACGAGTTAGCTCGGTTGGTAACGCGCCAGACGGCAATCCCAGAAATTGTGAGTTCGAACCCCAGTGCATCGGATATTAACATTTTAAACAATTTTATCATTTTTAACAATTTTATCAGTTTTAACAATTTTATCAGTTTTAACAATTTTAACAATCCTGCATTTTAACAATTTCAACATTTTTTTTTTGTATTTTCGTTTGTTTTGTCTTTTAACTATTCAAAAACTAGATTGTTCTTACTCAAGAATGTCAATAACTTAGAATGTTAGTCTTTTGTATTTTTCCAACATACAAACCAAAATCACTTTGATGTTGTCACAAAAGTATGGAGCTGACAAGAGAGAATGAGTACGGTACTCTGCCAGTGTGAAGAATCTACAGAGGTATTACCAGTCACTAGTAGCAAGAGATAGACCACATTGAATGATGACGATGAGGACGAATCATATGGAGTACTATCATAGCTTAGTACAGAAATTCTACTGCTTTACTTTACTTTACTTTCTTTCACTCTGTACATGCAATTAGCTCACTGGCATGATTTTAAAAATAAAGGTTATGATAATCATATTATATGTATAGCTTATTCAATGTATGGCTTCATAGTTTATGTGATTGTTAATAAGGCCATGTTGATTTGATTGTATGGATGGCATCTGTGCGCGCATCGGTTTTCGTTAATTTAAAACTAAGTTTACGACATTCATACAAAACATCTGGAAACTAAGCAAACATACTCTGTAAATTGATTACTGTAATTCCCGATTTTTTTTTCACTGTACCGCAACTTAACGCAAGCAGGAGGTCAATGTTCACGGTTTTCACTGTCACCTCTGTACCGTGAACTTATCTTTACAGTTAGGAAATAATTCCTGGACTTTCTTTTTCCTGCAACTGTCACCACCGTGAATATATAGTTCCGTGAACATGTCCATGTTTCTCAGACCGTGAAAATTTTGCTACCGTTAGTAGTAGTTGCAATTTCGTCATTAGTAGTATTTAGAGTGTCAGAGGTCAGAGGTCACCAACTAAGATGGCTGCCTTCTTGGGGAGTGCTCTGCACTGAGGATGCCATCCAATGCAATCCTCAGTCAGGGTAGCCCCAGTAGGCCTACATTTCTGTAACTGTAAACCTTAGACAGGGTTTAAAGTACTCCTGTTTTCATTTTTCTGTTTTGGTTTTATTTAGATAGTATTTTCTCAACAATAGTGTCTACCTCACACCACCCCCCTCCCACCCCATGTATGGGCTGGGGATTGGAACCGATGCTTTCATTTTGAGTTTACAAACAGTTTACTTTTATTTTGGACATCAACCTTACCATCTTTGTGACCTCGGCCCTCGCAGCCTTGGAGAGGAGATAGGCACCACCAAGGATTACTTTACTGCCTGATGAGTCAGCATGACAAGAAACCAAGCGAGGTCCACTGGAAACCGGAAGGAAGGCGCAAAACCTACTGCGGGAAAGAGACTGCAACTACGCAGAAAAGGTCTAGGAATCGGCACATGGAATGTAAGAACACTAAATGCTGAAGGAAAAATACAACAGCTGGAGCACGAACTCAAGAACTATACGTGGGACATTCTGGGTATAGCAGAAGCAAGACTGACAGGTACCGGAGAAATAACCACAGATGAAGGCCACATGATTTACTACAGTGGACATGAAAGTCTACACAGACAAGGAACAGCAATAATGGTGCACAAACGGGCGAGGAATGCAGTCAGTGAGTACAAACCAGTTTCAAGCCGATTGATGTCTCTTCGCTTAAATGCCAAACCTTTTAACATCACAATCATTCAGGTGTACGCACCAACAAGTGAAGCCAGCGATAATGACTTGAATGATTTTTATGCCGACCTAACAAATATAATGCAGAGTGTGCCAAAGAAGGACATAACTATATTGCTCGGAGACTGGAATGCAAAAATAGGGACTGATGCCTATAAGGATTGGCATGGCACAGTTGGTAAACACGGTCTGGGAATAACAAATGACAGAGGACTAAGACTGTTAGAGTTTGCTAGATATCACAGATTAGCCTTCGCTAATACTTTCCCCAAACACAAACTCAGCAGGAAAGCAACATGGCATTCACCAGATGGCAGGACACAAAATATGATCGACTTTATCCTTATTGCCAGAAAACACCTGCCTTGTCTAAACCTAGCGAGAACCCGTACTTTCCCAGGTGCGGATGTTGGGAGCGACCACGACTTAGTGATGACAACTTTGCAAGTTCGTTTAAAAACACTAAAGAAAAGGGGTAATGGAAGAATCCACTACGACGTAGAAAAACTTAAGGAACCCAGCATTTTTGCGGCATTCCAAGTAGAAGCTGAGCGTAGGCTTACACCTCTTTGGTTGACAACAACACTAAGGATGAAAATCTGGCAAAGGAGGTAGAAACAAACCTGAAGGCAGCTGCCAAATCCACACTGGGGAAAGCAAGACATGTAAAACACCCATGGATAAATGAAGAGGTACTCCAGAAGTGTGATGAAAGAAGAAGGAAGAAACGAGACAGATTTAAATCCCGCAACAAAAACAGAGAATATCAGAAAGCAAATAGGGAAGTGAAACAGGCAGTCAAGGCTGCCAAAGAAGAATGGATTCAACAGGAATGCAGGAGAATTGAATCTGGCATACAAAGCAACAACACAAAACAGGCATTCCACACAATAAAGTCACTCTCCCAGAAGAGAGGAAACCAGACAACATGCATTGAAGATGCGGATGGAAGCTTGTTATCTACAAAGCCAGACATACTAAGGCGATGGAAAACTTACTGCCAAGAACTGTACAACTACCAACTGACTGCAGAGGAAGGTGTACTGGAAGATTTAAAATCTAGAACCTACCAAACGCAAGTAGATGACGAACCAGAAGTCCTTGAGTCAGAGGTAACAGCAGCAATCAAAGCACTAAAGATGGGAAAATCACCTGGAATAGACAATGTACCAGCAGAACTACTCAAAGCAGGGGGAGAACCAGTTGTAAAACTGTATACAAGGATTTGCAACTATGTGCTTAGAACCGGTAATTGGCCAGAGGCCTGGACAACTTCCATAGTTATCCCTCTTCCAAAGAAGGGCAATCTAAGGCAATGCCAGAATTACCGCACTATAAGTCTAATTTCTCATCCAAGCAAGATCTTGCTCAAGGTCATTCTGAACCGGCTCCAACCACAGGCTGAGAAAATACTCGCTGAAGAGCAAGCCGGTTTCAGGAAAGGCAGGTCCTGCGCTGAACAGATTTTCAATCTCCGTCTGATCTGCGAAAAGTACAGAGAGCTCGGGAAACCAGTCTACCACACTTTTGTGGACTACAAGAAGTGCTTTGACAGAGTATGGCAGGACGGTCTCTGGGCAGTGATGCGCCGGTTCAACATTACCAGGGGGATTGTTAAGTGCGTTGAAGCGCTCTACAAAGCATCACAAAGCACAGTCATGACTGGGGGGGAGTTCAGTGACTGCTTCCCTACGTCAGTTGGAGTACGCCAGGGATGTCTTCTTTCTCCGACACTCTGCAATATATTCTTAGAGAACATAATGAGAGAAGCCTTAGCACCGAAAGTAGCACCCATCAAACTGGCAGGACGTACCATAACCCACCTCCAGTTTGCGGATGATGTGGATTTGCTGGATGGGTCAAGAGTGGATCAGCAATCCCAGATCAACAGCTTGGACTCCACAAGCAGGAGGTATGGTATGGAGATTAGTCTGGAGAAAACCAAATGCCTTGTATCTGGTCCGTCTGATACAAATGGCCAAGTCACAGTCAGAGGCACAGAACTGGAGCAGGTCAGTGAGTTTACATACCTCGGCTCTGTCCAGACAGAAGACTGCAGCTCAGACAAAGAGGTGAAAGTCAGGATTGCCAAGTCAACTCTTGCACTGTCAAAGCTAAAACACATCTGGTGCAGTCATAGCATCTCCATGCCAACAAAGATACGCCTACTACGCTGTCTTGTGCTATCTATTTTCTTGTATGGTGCGGAGACATGGACTCTAAATGCAGCAATAGTGAAGAGAATCAATGCGTTTGAGATGAACTGCTATCGCAGACTGCTACGGGTTCACTGGACATCACACACTACAAACAAAGAGGTCATGGAACGCATTTACACCTTGCAAGGCCCACTCGACAGCTTCCTGGCCACAGTTAAGAAGAAAAAGTTACAGTGGTTCGGACATGTGTCTAGGGCCAAAGGCACACTGTCACATACAGTTCTCCAGGGAAAGGTGGAAGGCGCACGGCCGCGGGGACGTCCCCGTCGGTCATGGATTACAGACTTAAAAGAGTGGACTGGTCTAACAGCCAACCAGATGGCCAGACTGGCGGAGGACCGCCAGCAGTGGAAGAACTTGGCCAAACATCATGCTGCCCCGACGGCTGACTAAGCTATGGGAGAGAGTGAGAGAGTGAGTATTTAGATACCTGCAATATGTAACTTTGAAATTGAGATAAGTGTAAAGTAAAGCTGTCGAGATTTAAAGTGCTTGTCGTTGTATCTTTGTAAAAAAAAGGGAGATAATGGCCAAGTGCCATTTTTGTAAATATCTGTCGAGATTCAAAAAGCTTGTCCTTGTATGATTGCAGTATGATTTATTCAGAATCTTCTATTTTTGTATGGGGAGGGAGATGGAGTGAAATATTACATTTGCTCCGAAGCAAATGTTGGCCTTTCTAGTTTTTATATTTATTTCAGGTAAAAACCCATATAACACATGTACAATACATCATTAAAATAATACAAAAACTCTACAGACATACAAATAAAACAGGAAGAAACCTAAAAGCATAACTAGAGTTCCTCGATCTCATACCTTCGCCAAATGATGTTAATCTTTATGGCTGACAAATTATTGTGCCATTCTATTGTTTCCTCATAAATTATGCAAATAAGGTCCTGATTTGAATATATTATGTTTAATGATGTTTACCTTCACTGAACTTTCACATACCACATGTATAAAAATTCCAGGCAGTCATCATTACAGAATTATAACATTTTCTCATTAATTATGCAAATTATGTCCTCATATACATAATCAATATCTGCCTGTGTTTCTCTCCTTCTCAATTACCAATCTCACAAGCTTCAATAGTCTTATCAAGGAATGCAGCTGGTTTAAAGAATCTCCCCATAAATTATGCAAATCACATCCATATTTGCATAATTGTCATATAATTATATCAAGCATCATGAAAGCTACCTAGATACCAAAAATCACGACGATCCGTCAACCGGTTCTTGAGTTATGCTCTTTTTGATATTTTAAAACAGATAGCCCTGCAGTTCCATAGCAAGCCGCTAGGGGGCGCAAACTGACGTCACTTCTTCCCCAGTATGAGAGCTACCTACCATTTAAATTTCGTCACCCTAGCATGTCTAGATCATGAGATATCAAAACCGGAAGTTCAGCTGCAGTACCATAAGAAGCCGCCAGGGGGCCCAAAATCTAATCAGTTCGAGCTCTCATCAAGACCTACCCACCTACCAAATATCAAGATAATCCATCTAAGCTTTCTTGAGTTATGCTGTTGACAGACAGACAGACACACACACACACACACACACACACACACACACACACACGA